>NC_057794.1:78149079-78258818 GCF_018294505.1 Triticum aestivum | reverse complement strand
AAAAAAACTCTCACGAACCCACACACTATATCTCTCTACATTTGTATCTCTCTCACACAACCCCACGTAGGTGGTGTACATATACAAGAAGAGAATAGGTGCACCGTGCACGTACTCATGCTTTGTGCCCAGCCACACCCACACGGGTACACAGTGGAGCTCATTTATGTACGAAATGGCAACCCACGTGTTAATTTGAACGCGTGTAGTGGTTGTTTACCCACGGGGTCGTGTACCACGCGTGCACGAAACAAAGTTTGACTTGATGCATTGGCGCGTTATTTTTAAATAAAGTTATATCGCTCAATGGCACTCATTGAAATCTCTAGAAAGACAAATACTCCGGAGTATATTTAAGAACCGAGGGGGTAGTGCACAGCCGCATGGGAGACTCAGACCGGTCGTTGCGCCGCATTAATAGTGAGTAATGAGCAGTCAAATCATAAGCCCCACCTTTCCCACTGTAAGTTGCTCGGAAGAAGAAACCATCAATATGCTCTTCTTTGAATCCGCTCATACTACTCCATCCGTCACTGTTTATAGAGCACGCTTCAGAAAAAGAGAAAATCTCTAGGACCAAGGCAACTAGCAATCGGCCTGAAAAATAGCATTGGTAGTTATAGCACGACATCTATTACTAGAGGAAATGATGCGTACACACATGCATGCAGTGCTTCCACCCCAGGTACATGCATGCATGCACTTACTCCACTCTGTAGTACTACATCGAGAGAAAATTGCGGTTACCACGCCCTAATTAATTGAGCATTAAACCAAACGCGTCTAAAGTCTCTCTGGTGGTGGAAATGCATTGAGAGAAATGCATCATAATGAAGTGTGCCCTGTAAACTGTGATGGAGGGAGGAGTAGTATGAAGGTGCAAAACCAAGTACACGTATGGCCAGTCGGTCAACGCACCTCCTCTTGGCATATCACTGACATGTGGGACCGGAGTGTGAGCAAACCAATCTCAATTGATGGAAAAATGGCCAACCCGTCGTTCCTTGATAGAGACGAGGAGCGAGAACACACGGACGGGCTCGTGCGGAGGCCAAGATATATTCGATCATGGTTGATCGATATCATCATTACATGTTGGGTTGCCGTTTTTCGCCCTTCTCCGGAATAAATGTGTACTTTATCAGAGATTAAAAAAAATAAGAGTACAGAGGCTCCACCATGCGGTTCTAGTAGTAGTACTACTTGTACTACTAAACCTTGCACTTGGCTCTTCGCCTCTTCGTGAAGTCGAACAATGATGGTACTCTGCATGTTCAGTAGTACAGTGTATGCCTCTAGCAATTTGTCACTGAATGAATTGATGCATGTCCACCTCCTGGGCGAGGTAAGTTGCATTAGTCAAAAGGCGTAAGTGAGATTCACCTTGTCCTACAAGCTTCTCCTCGTTCTACGAGTTGACAGGACGCACCAACAAGTAGTGCTAGTCCATACTCCCTCCTTTCCGGTTAATATGGCTTAATCTTTTTTGTGGGTAAATGAGAGAGCTTTATTCATATATATAAGCATTCTTACGACGATCAACCAAGACACTGGTCACTAGGAAGTGAGGTACTCGCAAAAAAAGAAGTAGGAAGCGAGGTGTCTCATCAAGCCAGCTCTCGGCCACATTCAAAGTGCAGCAAGCACGGTTGGCACAAAGATGCGCCGCAAGGTTTGCTGACCTGTTTACATGCTGAATAACAAAAAAAGAGGAAATATTACTGAGCGCTCCTATTTGTAACAGGATATGAGCCAGAATTAAGCAAGAATTGCGGTGAGTGTTCCATGCAATCAACTTCCACTATCACATGCGAGAACCCTCGAAGAGAACCAAATGTGTTGAAGATTGCTTTATCACATTTTAAAAATATAATAAGAGTGCAAGCTCTCCTCCATCCGGTTCCTAGTACTAGTATAGTACATGCCTATATAGATTATAGTAGTAGTACTAGTACTAGTAAACTTTGCGCTTGGCTGTTCGCCTCTTCGGGAAGTGCAACAATAATAGTACTAGTACAGTGTATGCTTCTGGCAATCTGACACCGAATTAACTGTTGTAAGTCCACCGCCTGAGCGAAGGAGAGCTTGGATTAGTCAAAAGTTTCTCCTTGTCCTGCGAGCCACCGCGTGCAAGATTCTCCCGTCCTGCAAGCTTCTCCTCATTCGGCAAGTTGATGGGACACAACAAAGTAATGCTAGTCCATACTGCCTCCTCTCCGGTTAATATGGCTTAATTTCAAACAAGATAAATACACTGTCTGTCACTGTATATTTGTAAAAATATGGTCAGTGGACTTCATAATACGCTCATTGCGCTCAATATATACATTTTCCGGTGTTTATACGGTCACTAGCTCACCCTGGCTGAGTATGTGTGTGCATGCACGTGTAGGTTGAGCACTTGAGTGTGACCGTGTGTGTTCCATTGTGTGCTCATACATGCATGCATTAGGGCATCACACGCATTTTTGCGTCCATGTGTACGTGTGACTTTTGCATACATGTTGGGTGAGTATGTGTAGGGGCCACTAAAGGAGCAGTCAAATCACACAGTAAGTTAGTCGAAAGAAGCAACCATCATTTCACTCTTCAATGACACGTACGCAATATAAAATGGTTGATATGGAGAGAAAAATAAAACCACTATATATACACTAGCCGGAGCCTAAGCTACAAGCTTGCTTGCTCTCTTCACAAGCATAGAACGATGGTGGCCACACCGCTGGTCACATATCCGTCCTGATCCCGCAGCTGGGGGAAGGGAACAATGTTCTGCGTAGATGCGGTCAACATCGGCGAGGGAGAAAATCCACAGTCGGTGCATCCCAATCGGGGGTCACCATAGTATGGGCCGATGCTGTGTCCCAACCGCCCTTCTAGCTACAGCCCGACGTCCGTTTCAAAAATATCAGTGCATGTCAACAAAAATTATACTAGTATCGATGTTCTGTTTCGAAAAAAGCATATAAGCTGTTACTTCCTACCCAAAGGATCTTTATATCCAACAGACACAAATATTCATTCGACTGTTCGAAATTACTTTCACTGTTGATCCGATGTCGAGGTAATTACTGCATCGCCACCAAAACCCACCATCTCTTAAGCTAAAGTAGACCGAGGTAACCCCTATATTAGCATATTACTAAGATAAACAGAAGGCACTGTAGAATCATTTAGGACATGAGATTCTCAATCTGAATGTGGAGGGACACCAGCTTAGCCCCGGCCAGCAGCTTGGGCGGAACTATGAAGAAGGTCAGCTCCTGCACGGCAACGTTGCCGGGATCCCTACTGCTTGTCACCTCCATTTCCACCTTGACAGCGTCGGTCCTGCCTTTAGGCTCCCTGGCGGGCCGTTCGCCCACAGCTTAGCCACGTAGTGCGGCAGTGGGGACGCCCCCACTATGATGCAAACGACCGACACGGTGATAGGTGCGCCGATGTCGAGCACGCCGCCGACCAAGAAAAACGTGCGGCTGTCCTCCTCCACGAACAGCAAGAGCCGTGGCTCCGACAGTGGCACTTGCAGCTGGAGCGCCTTGCCGTACTGGATCTCGTGCACGGGCATGGGATGCACGGTGCTGATGTGGTGGGAGAGCACCAGCGGCAAGCCTTCGTAGCCGCAGACGGGCATGGGGCATTTGCAGGGCACGAGCGGACACACGCTCTGGTGATCGGCGAGCTTGTGGTAAGTGACGTAGAGTCCACGGCCTTCGTGCGGGCACTTCACCCTCACCGAGGAGAGGATGACGTCCACCGCCGTGTTTCGCACATCGAAGCCACCGCCGTGCTCGCACTTCTGGCACTGCCGCTGGTTCCCAGGGAGCTCGACGCGGCAGTCTGCGCAAGCCAGGTGCCCTCCCTTGCATTGCACAAATCAATCGAACAACACATCAATCAAGAAACCTACACCTTGCTCGATCAGCCGAACGAAAGAGGTGTATTCGAACCTCATACACTGGAGGCTTCAAGGGGCGGAGGCACAAGGGGCAGTGGAGCAAGGTGAGGTCCATCGAGACCATAGAGAGCTCCATCGTCGAGTACTGTTCCGTCTGCATGATCTCACCCTCCTCGTGTACAACCATCTCTCGCTTTATTAGGGCCGGGGCATTACAAAGCTTTACCATCACATATTCATACTACTTCAAGGTGCCTTAAATCAACACATGCAAGTATCAAAAGGAGAGTCACGGCATGCATGCATGCGTTGTAATTAATGCATCAGTAAATGCAAATTATTGAAATATATCGAGTGCAGTGCTTTGATGTGTAGCGTCAACCCGTACAAGACCGAGAAGTTTGATTACTATAATGCCCTCTCGCCTTAACCTCACCTGCCTTTGGCTGCATGACAGGTGGGACACCGACCTTTTGGGCCCACCTATCATGGACGCAAAGGCAGGAGCAGTAAGTCAATGAAGATGCGCCCCTCCCTCTCCCATGAGCATGGTGGCTGGCAGGACTAGGAGAAGCTTTCGTCCGCTACATGCTCTCCCTCCCGTACGCGGTGGACATGCAGCAGTTCAATCAGTGTCAGATGGCCAGAAGCATACTGTAGTACTCCTCCACTGCAGTAGTACTCCCGAAGAGGCGAAGAGCCAAGCGCAGCCCAGACGCTCGTTTGGCAGTTTCATGTGTAGAGTAGTCTAGGATAGCATGTACCATGCCTGTAAGCTTAAAATCGTTAGGGTCGGGTCCATGCTATTTTTTTGATTAAAATAATCTTCTGGCCCTACCTGTCATCCTGGTGATTCTAGTTTGCACGCTCATCTGGTCAAGACAGGAATATATATTTTAATTTGTGGTGGGGTAAATGTTAGAGGTTGCAACAAATGGAGTATTGTACACTGCGGGTCTTTCAGCCAAGTTTAGAGGCAACCATGTGGGGCCAGTGCTATGATGTGTCGCGTCAACTCGTACAACAAGGAGAAGCTTGATTTTACTAGTACTACATGCCTTCTCCCTCGCCCATGTGCGCGCTGGCTCGCAGACGAGGATAGGCTTTTGCTTATAGTACTACAACAAGCTATCCCTCCCGCTCGCGGTGTACGGACATGCAGCAGTGGATTTGATAGCGTAGAAGCAGTAGTAGTAACATCATTGTTTGTCTTCTCGAAGAGGCGAAGAGCCAAGTGCAACCCGAACGTGGCAGTTGCGAACCTTGGAGCACGCATATAGCCAGGCTCTTGCATGAGACAAAATTGCTATGTGAGCCCACTATTGTAGTACTCCCTCCGTTCGGAAATACTTGTCATCAAAATGAATAAAAGGGGATGTATCTAAATGTATATTAGTTCTAGATACATCTTTTTTATCCATTTTGATGACAAGTATTTTCGGACGAAGGGAGTACTTGCTAGTATAGCCCTATAAACCAGAAAGGAGAATTTGCCTTTCTAGAGATTTCAACAAGTGATTACACTACACCAAGACGGAGTACATACGAAGCAAAATGAGTGAATCTACACCATAAATAAATATGTAGTTCTCTCGTTTTCCTCTCAGCCTTGGTCGCGGTGCACAATATTGAGTATACTAGTACTATCATCTTGAAATTTATGAAGTCACCGTAGGCACCTCGTCGTCGACAGGAACGTCTCCTGGCACGCGATAGACGCGAGCGGCAGTCGCCTCCATAGGTGCTTGAATGCCAAGGAGGGAGAGGGTAGCGGTTCCCGAGACGTTGAACGGTCAATGATGCATCCTCAAATTACTCTACATGCAGAGGGAATTAATTGGAGAAGCGGAATAGAGCCAGCACGATGTGAATGCAACAGAGTTTGGATTCTCCTATAAAGGCGCCCCACCACTCCAATCCATCTACTCCTTAGTCTCTGCGCAACACTGCTCTCTCCAATCCAAGACCAAGTGACCAGAAGCCAGAAGCACCTATGGAGGCGATGGTCGCGAGTGGCAGTCGGCTGTGCCAAATCATCCAAGGCGCCGGCCTGCGGCCCCGCACCGCACAGTGTTTCCAGACGGTGCTGGCGACCGCCGGTGTTGTAGCCCTCGCCGACGCTGGCTTTGCCTCTCGCATGGACGACATGATGGTCAACTCCATCCGCAAGTTCGCCGCCGTCAAGAAGCATGTAGCGGAAGCTCCTACTAGTCCTGCCAGCCACCACGCTCATGCGCGAGGGAGGGACGCAGCTTCATTGATGACTTACTACTCCTGCCTTTGCGTCTATGACAAGTGGGCCCAACAGGTGGTTGGCCCACCTGTCATGCAACCAAGGGCAGCTGTAGTTAAGGAACCGGAGCTCGGTCCGCGAGGGAGAGGGCGTTGTAGTAAGCAAACTTCTCGGTCTTGTACGAGTTGATGCGACACATCAAAGCACTGCACTCGATATAAGTCTTTTTACACATTTCAAATGGACTACCACATACGGATGTATGTAGACATATTTTTCTTCATATGTAGTCACTTGTTGCAATCTCTAAAAAGACTTATATTTGGAAACGGAGGGAGTACGCATGCATGCATGTCGCGACTTCCCTTTTGATACTTGCATGTGTTGATTTGATGCACCTTGCCAAATTTTGACTATAAATTTAACTAACCAAATTTTCATGCATGTCACAAAAAATTACGGGGCTGTTTGGATTGTGACTATGTTTGTCTTATGTTGCCACATTATTTTTCCCACACTTGCCACACTTGCCTAACTTGAGTTGCTCAAATTGTTAGACACACTTTGGCTTGCCTAAGGGAATCCTGCCACACTTTTTGTGTCTATGACATGTGGGGTTCACTGCTAATAAACTTGTCTTAGGTGTGGCTAATAAAAAAGACTTATATTTAGGAATGGAGGGAGTAGAAAATATAAATAATAATGTATGTTGGGGCAACCCATGTTTCCGATAATTTTAGCCGTGGGCTTGTTCACAATTTTTACGAGGGGGTGGTTGTTCATTTAATGGAGGGACTTGTACCAGACTTGAACGATATACAAAGTGCGGCCTGGCACACTGTAACACCACTTGGAACAAGCAGGTAGCTATCTCAAAAAACAATCAACAACTAAAAAATGGTGACCTGGCACGTAGTACATAATTTTAAACGATTGTCTTGATGGATTGAAAAAGGAAAACTACCCCACTACGTATATATAGGCCGGAGCCTCCGCGCTTGCTTGCTAGGGTTGCTCTATTCACACACTCTCATCCTCTCCAGATCTAAACAAGATAGGGGTGGTAACACTGTCTTTATCCCTTCATAAAACACTGTCTTTCTATCCTCACCGCTGGTTACAGATCCGTACATATCCCCCTCCGCCGGTGAAGGGGAGGAGGGGCAGCATTTAGGCCGTCGACAGCGAGGGAGGAGACCCACTGCCGGTCGCACCGTTATCTTTGGCCGAGCGCCGGCGCGGGAGGTCCTCCGATCCCTTCATCGTTACCCTAGTGTGGGCGGATCCGGCCTCTCGCCACCCACCTATCCACATCCCGACGACCTTCAGGTATATCTTCCTTCGAAACCTCCTTAGCTCTACGTCCCCAGCTCGCTATGTTGCTGCATGTGCATCATTTTCTACCTCTAAGCCCCTCTCGATCGGATGGTCCAACGTCACCTATTATTTTTTCTATTGTTAGAGGTAAAGCTACTTCATGGAGTCGAATCTTGTACTTGGTTCAAACAAGAAGGGGATGTTTGGTTTGTGACTAACTTTGCCAAAGGTTGCCACACCTATGGTTAGGCAAGTTTGACTAACTTAGGTGAGCGTTTGGTTCAAGCCACACCTTAGGCAAGCCACACTTGAGCCCCACATGGCATACACACAAAAAGTGTGGCAAGATTCCCTTAGGCATACACTTAGGCAAGGTTGGCAAAAATGTGTGGCAAAATATAGCAATACTAGGCCTAGAACCAAACATAGTACATCGGACTTGGTACAAACAGGAAGGAAAGGGGGCGAAAGTAGTACAGACTGGTCATCCAACCGGACTCTTGGTCGAAAAGGGAAATATAGGGGTAACGCTGAACACAGTGGTATGACCAGGACTAGATTTGCTATCCACACATAGGAGTAGGTGGCTAGAGTGAAAAAAATGGGACCAACCCAGATATGTTTCTTGGATGTTTGTTTCTCGGGGCAACAAACTATGAATCACCACTTTATGCCCCTGTTTAGGTACATGGTGCTAGACTGCTGGTGCACCCATTGTCCCATGCCCTTATACCAAATATTTAGCTGTTCTTAATCTAATGCCCCTGGTCAAAATGAAGCCATGCCACTCTCATAAGCCATGACAAGTTTAGCCAAATGTTTTTGCCTATAATTGTTTGAGACTCTGACTGTTTCCTCTATAGCTTTTTATGTAAACAGGGATATCCATTTCACCTGGTTGCTGTTGTGACCTTTTGGTGCACTCCACAAAACTCTTCTTAAAAGTAGTGACTTTTGTGTTGTTTAACTGGAATGTCAGAATGGAACAGTTGGTTCATTTCGGTGGAACTGCACAAAGGGAGATATGTGTTCCAATCCTCATCATCCATATTGGCACCATAACCTTCCTTTAGGTAAGAATGCTATTTAATGCATGTGTTCATCTCTATTTTGCGACTGCCATGAGAAAATAATGCTATTTTTTACTAGTACACTTGTACTCTCTCACTGACAAAACCAATTTTGAAATAGAAGGCCAATCATGTACTTGATTTCACCAACTAATGA
Source organism: Triticum aestivum (assembly GCF_018294505.1). Taxonomy (NCBI): domain Eukaryota; kingdom Viridiplantae; phylum Streptophyta; class Magnoliopsida; order Poales; family Poaceae; genus Triticum; species Triticum aestivum. Next base: position 78,250,143 of record NC_057794.1, on the reverse strand, counting down.
GGAGAATGATAAATAGACCATGAAGAGGAAGAAGAAGAAGGATAAACAGTGCCAAGGCGATCTTGTTGAAGCCAGAGGCCTCAGTCGAGGCCATTCAAGGGCTCCGGCAACGACTACCTTACATGTGAGACGATCCTCCAGGGATCCTGAGGGAGTCCTGGATTAGGGGGTCTCCGGATAGCTGGACTATCACCTAGACTATGAAGATACAAGATTGAAGACTTCGTCTCGTGTCCGGATGGGACTCTACTTGGCGTGGAAGGCAAGCTAGGCAAGACCGATATGGATATCTCCTCCTTTGTAACCGACCTTGTGTAACCCTAACCCTCTCCTATGTCTATATAAACCGAAGGGTTTTAGTCCGTAGGACAACAACCATAACATACAATCATACCATAGGCTAGCTTCTAGGGTTTAGCCTCTCTAATCTCGTGGTAGATCTACTCTTGTACTACCCATATCATCAATATCAATCAAGCAGGACATAGGGTTTTACCTCCATCAAGAGGGCCTGAACCTGGGTAAAACATTGTGTCCCCTACCTCCTGTTACCATCTGGCCTAGACGCACAGTTCGGGACCCCCTACCCGAGATCCGCCGGTTTTGACACCGACATTGGTGCTTTCATTAAGAGTTCCTCTGTGTCGTCGCCCTTAGGCTTGATGGCTCCTACTATCATCGATAGCGATGCGGTCCAGGGTGAGACTTTTCTCCTCAGATAGATCTTCGTATTCGGTGGCTTTGCACTGCGGGCTAATCCGCCTGGCCATCTGGAGCAGATTGAAAGCTACGCCCCTGGCCATCAGGTCAGATTTGGAAGTTTGAACTACACGGCCGACATCCGCGGAGACTTGATCTTCGAAGGATCCGAGCCACAGCCGGGCGCGCCGCACTGTCACGATGGGTATGACCTAGCTCTGCCGCCAAACTGTACCCCAGAGGCCGCGCCCGCATCAGCTCTGACCCTTAGCTCGGAGCCAACTGCGCCAATCGAGGACGGGTGGCTAGACACCGCCTCAGGGGTTGCAGTCCCAATGGCGATCGAGCCGAACACCAGCCTAACCCTCTGCGCAGTCTGTGACTCCAAGGTGCCGGACTCTTTTCCGGACTCCGAACCATCCGCGCCCCTGCCAATCGAATCCGATTGGGCGCCGATCATGGAATTCACCGCCGCAGATATCTTTCAGCACTCGCCCTTCGGCGACATTTTGAATGCACTAAGGTCTCTCTCTTTGTCAGGAGAGCCCTGGCCGGACTATGGCCAACAGGATTGGGATGCGGACGACGAAGAAATTCGACGCCCACCCACCACCCACTTCATAGCCACTGTCAATGATTTAACCGACATGCTCGACTTCGACTGTATGGACGACGATGTAGGAGACGAACATGAACCAGCGCCTATAGGGCACTGGAAAGCCACCTCGTCATATGACATATACATGGTGGATACACCCAACGAAGGCAATGGCGACGAGATAGTGGAGGATGACCCCTCCAAGAAGCAACCCAAGCGCCGATGTCAGCGGCACCACTCTAAGTCCAGCCAAAGCAAAAGTGGTGATACCGGCACAAGAGATAATAACACTCCGGATAGTGCTGAAGACAACAACAATCCCCTCCAGCAAGATTTAGAGCAGGAGGATGAAGGAGCTAGCTCTCCTGAGAGAGCGGCAGACGGAGAGGAGGAGGATGACAGTTACATGCCCCCCTCCGAAGACGAGGCAAGCCTCGGCAATGGTGAATTAGCCGTACTAGAGGATCCCATCGAACAAGAGCGCTTCAAGCGCCGGCTTATGGCCACGGCAAATAGCCTGAAGAAAAAGCAGCAGCAGCTTCAAGCTGATCAAGATCTGCTAGCTGACAAATGGACTGAAGTCCTCGTGGCCGAGGAATATAAAATCGAGCGCCCCTCCTAGAATTACCCAAAGTGCAGGTTACTTCCCCGACTGGAGGAAGAAGCGTATGATACGGCTGATCGGCCACCTCGTGGCCGCGATAGAGAGGCATTCCAGCCAAAAGCTCAGCCTCCACCCCGACGCCATTCAAATAAAAAGGCATGGGGAGATACGCCAAACCTACGAGACATATTGGAGGATAAAGCAAAGCATGCAAGATCGATCTACGGATCACAACGGTGTACCACTCTGCGAGACGATAAACGTCACACCGGATACAGTAAAAGCAAATCTGGCCGGGCCGAACACAGCGGGCAAGACCCATTCGAGCTGTGTCGTGATATAGCCCAATACAGAGGCGCCGCACACCCCTTATGCTTCACAGACGAAGTAATGGAACATCAATTCCCAGAAGGTTTCAAACCTGTAAATATTGAATCATACGACGGCACAACAGATCCCGTAGTATGGATTGAGGATTTCCTCCTCCACATCCACATGGCCCGCGGTGATGACTTACACGCCATCAAATACCTCCCACTAAAGCTCAAAGGACCAGCGCGGCATTGGCTTAACAGCTTGCCAGCAGACTCCATTAGCTGTTGGGAAGATCTGGAAGCCGCATTCCTCGACAACTTTCAGGGCACTTATGTGCGACCACCAGACGCCGATGACTTAAGCCACATAATTCAGCAGCTAGAAGAGTCGGCTAGGCAATTCTGGACTCGGTTCCTTACAAAGAAAAATCAAATCGTCGACTGTCCGGATGCGGAGGCCTTAGCGGCTTTCAAACACAACATCCGAGACGAGTGGCTAGCCCGGCACCTTGGTCAGGAAAAGCCGAAATCTATGGCAGCTCACACGACGCTCATGACCCACTTTTGTGTGGGAGAAGACAGTTGGCTGGCTCGCAGTAATAACATATCAAAGAACCATGGTACCACAGATACCAAGGACGGCAATAGCAGGTCACGTCGCAACAAACATAAGCGCCACATAAACAGCGAAAATACCTAGGATACAGCAGTCAATGCCGGATTCAAAGGCTCTAAACCCAGTCAGCGGAAAAAGCCATTCAAACAAAGTACGCCGGGTCCGTCCAGCTTGGACCGTATACTCAATCGCTCGTGTCAAATACACGGCACCCCGGACAAGCCAGCCAATCACACCAACAGGGATTGTTGGGTGTTCAAGCAGGTCGGCAATTTAATTGCCGAAAACAAGGACAATGGGCAGCATAGCAATGACGAGGAGGAGCCCCGGCAGCCGCACACCGAAGGGCAGAAGAGGTTTCCCTCACAAGTGCGGACGGTGAACATGATATACGTGACCCACATCCCCAAGAGGGAGCGGAAGCGTGCGCTCAGGGACATATATGCGTTGGAGCCAGTTGCCCCAAAGTTCAGTCCTTGGTCCTCCTGTCCGATCACCTTTGATCGCAGGGACCACCCCACTAGTATCCATCATGGCGGATTTGCCGCACTGGTCCTAGACCCAATCATTGACGGATTCCACCTCACTCGAGTCCTTATGGATGGCGGCAGCAGCCTGAACCTGCTTTATCAGGAGACAGTGTGCAAAATGGGTATAGACCCCTCAAGGACCAAACCCACAAAAACGACCTTTAAAGGCGTCATTCCAGGTGTGGAGGCCCATTGCACAGGCTCAATTACACTGGAAGTGGTGTTCGGATCCCCGGATAACTTCCGAAGCGAAGAGTTAATCTTCGATATAGTCCCGTTCCACAGTGGTTATCACGCGCTGCTCGGGCGAACCGCATTTGCTAGATTCAATGCGGTACCGCATTATGCATACCTCAAGCTCAAGATGCCAGGACCTTGCGGAGTTATTACAGTAAATGGAAACACAGAGCGCTCCCTCCGAACAGAGGAGCACACCGCGGCCCTCGCAGCAGAAGCACAAAGCAGCCTCTCAAGGCAATCGACCAGTTCGGCGCTTCAAAGCCCGGACACCTTCAAGCGCGCTCGGAGCAATCGGCAAATAGACCACCTCGCGCGATCTGAGCTCGCGTAGCAATACGGCGGCCACCCCAATCCCAGCCCAACGGCGAAACTCGTGTCGCGCGTACATAATTACGCATTAAAAATACCATGGGCACAGGTGGGGAGGGGGGCACAACTGCGGCACGCCCCAAGACGCGGCGTAAACCGCACTAGGGGCTTCCCGTTTGGTTTTTTTATTTTCTTTTCAGGACCTTAATCTCTGGAAACACTGTCCGGTAGCACTATTGCTGAAAACATGATGCAGCAACCAAGGAGGCAGACAGCTATGTCATACCACAGAATTCCCAGGTTGATTACAGTAACGAGCGAAATATTCGATTTCATATCATTCCTCAGCTTGCCCTTGGAGGGGACATAGTCCTACTCTTTGCTTATCGCACTATCTGTATCACTGTGCTTTAACGCAATTTTTTAATAAACAATGCATGACATTACGACTATTATTGCATTCATGTTATATATATATATGTTCATTAATGACACCTTGCAACCGTACACCTTGGTACGGCTAATACACCAGGGGCTTACGTACCTCACAATATGGTGTGACAAGTCCGAACACTTTCACAAGTGCGGCACCCCGAACTTATAGCATTATATGCGTCAGCTCCAAATCATGTCTTTGGTCAAATGTTGGGTTTGCTCGGCTCCTATGTTTTGGTACCTTACGTTCCGCTCTATCGGCTAAGGTAGCGCTAGGAGAACTACTGCGATTGTGCCCCGGTTCTGCTGGGTTCAGCACCTCAGTAGAGAAAGCTAAGACTGACTGTCATGGTAAGGCGAGAGACTGGTCGCTGTTCGGCGAGGTTTTCGAGTCCCTAAAGACTTATGCCGCTTAGAGCGAGGGGCCAGCCATGTCCGGCTTAAAGGCGTGTATCGCGCCCCAAATTCGGCCTTCCGAATACCAGGGGCTTCGCCAAAATTTAAAATTATAGAATTCTATGGCTAAGTGAGAGTGATAAAGCATTATTAGTCCGGTTGCCTTGTTCGCTGTGCTGAGCACCTCCCTCGAAGGACCCAAACATGGGAACAAGAGTGCTCAGGTTTATCCCGAACACCCCAGCACTCGTGGCATGGGGGCAGAAGCCGAGGACTAGCCATCTCTCAGATTGGATAAATAGCCAAACAGAAGGTAATATTTTAAATTCAAACAAGCGTTGCATAGCGCATATGAAACAAGTTTTCATAAATACAGGATAAAACGAGCAAGTCTCATTCAAATATTACATCTTTTGAACACTCATCCGCGATGAGACGGGCACCCGGCAGAACACCCTCGTAGTACATCTCGGGGTGGCGGTGCTCCTTGCCCTCCGGCGGCCCCTCCTTGATCAGCTTCACGGCGTCTAGCTTGACCCACTGCAATTTCACACGGGCGAAAGCCCGGCGTGCACCTTCAATGTAGACAGATCGCTTGACAACCTCCAGCCGTGGGCAGGCATCTACAAGCCGCCTTACCAAGCCGAAGAAGCTGTTCGGAAGGGCGTCGCTAGGCCACAGCCGGACTATAAATCTCTTCATGGCCCGATCGGCCGCCTTATGTAGCTCGACCATCTGCTTCAGTTGGTCGCTCATTGGCACCGGGTGTTCGGCCTCAGCATACTGAGACTAGAACAGCTTCTCCGTTGAGCTTCCATCCTCGGCCTGGTAAAATTGTGCGGCATCGGACACGCTGCAGGGCAAATCTGCGAATGCTCCTGGAGAGCTCCGGATTCGGGTAAGTAATCGGTAATTTACTTTTACATGCTTGCTTTGCATATAGAAAGCCTTACCCGCCGCTATCTTCTTCATCGCGTCGATCTCCTGGAGGGCCTTTTGGGCTTCGGCCTTGGCACTTCTTGTGCTCTCGAGGGCCGCGGCAAGCTCAGACTCCCGCGTCTTTTAGTCAAGCTCCAACGCCTCGTGCTTCGCCACAAGAGCCTGGAGCTCTTCCTGCACCTCGCCCACCCGAGCCTCGTGCTTCTCTCGCTCGGTGCGCTCCTTGGCCGCTATATCCTCGGCCTTGGTTAGCGCTTGCTTCAGGGTCGCCACCTCGGTCGTGGCCCCTGGCAAATATACATTGATCCTGTCATTTTGCAATCGCGTCTTCTTTTATATGTACATATCTATAGACAGGGTATTACTTACCCTTGTTCTCCTCGAGCTGCCTCTTGGCAAGGTCGAGCTCTTTCCTAGACCCCTCGAGGTCTTGCTTCAGTACGGCGACCTCCACAGTCAGTGCGGCGGACGCAAACAGCGAAGCCTGCATATGCATATTGACATACTTATATTAGACTCATGCGATATTATGTGATCCTCTGTTCGGCTTTTCTTTGTGAACACCGAACAAAGCATCAGGGGCTACTATCTATGCGGTAATATTTCTACTACATTTAAAACACTTACCTCAAAGCCTGTTAGAAGGCTGGCACAGGCTTCAGTCAATCCGCTCTTGGCGGATTGAACCTTCTGGATCACCGCACTCATGATAGTGCGGTGCTCCTCGTCGATGGAAGCGCTGTGAAGCGCTTCCAGCAGATTGTCCAGCGCCTCTGGATGGACAGAGGTCACCGGCACATGCGTCTTGCCCCTCTTAGAAGGAGGACGCCTGCCCGAGCCCGGAACCGCTAGAGGGTCCGGCGCGGTGTTTGGCTGAGGGCCGAACTCGGAGCTCTCAAGGGCCCCGTCCCCTCGGCTCCCAGATTGGATTTGCTGCCAAAACAGGTCAGCAAATTGGATTTGCGAAAATATCATTCTCTCTGCAGTGGAATGTGGAACTTATTTTGCAGGGTCGGACACTATCCTCGTATTCAAATTCTTCTATGATGTATTCGAAGAAGGAGACCGCCTTGCAATGCCGAAGACAATACTGTGCGCCGGACTCATCGTCATTGAAGCCTGGTTCAGGGGCTACTGAGGGAGTCCTGGATTATGGGGTCTCCGGACAGCCGGACTATCTCCATTGGCCGGACTGTTAGACTATGAAGATAGAAGATTGAAGACTTCATCTCGTGTCCAGATGGGACTCTACTTGGCGTGGAAGGCAAGCTAGGCAATACGGATATGGATATCTCCTCCTTCGTAACCGACCTTGTGTAACCCTAACCCTCTCCGGTGTCTATATAAACCGAAGGGTTTTAGTTCGTAGGACAACAACCATAACATACAATCATACCATAGGCTAGCTTCTAGGGTTTAGCCTCTCTGATCTCGTGGTAGATCTACTCTTGTACTACCCATATCATCAATATCAATCAAGCAGGACGTAGGGTTTTACCTCCATCAAGAGGGCCCGAACCTGGGTAAAACATTCTGTCCCCTGCCTCCTGTTACCATCTGGCCTAGACGCACAGTTCGGGACCCCCTACCCGAGATCCGCCAGTTTTGACACCGAGAGAGCCCTTCCACTTATGTTGTCTCACTTAATTAATTAGGAGTACTTAAGTACCACTAATTTATTGCTGCCTAATTTTCCTGTCGGAGTTAAACAAATCTTTAGTAGCACCCTATGCTGAATCATGTACATGTGTATGTTTGTCTATGGAGGTGAATCATGTGGTGGAGCAGGGAGGGAATATTATTAGTGTCATGACATAATAGTGCTATTGTTTTGCATGTCAATTTATTGCCATTGGTTCAATGAGGCAATGTTTTGCGTATTGTCCATCATGAATTTGATGCTACTGTTAGAGTAATATGCTAATGTCTTTCTATCCTTTCTCACTAAGCTAATGAAGGTTTCACCTTGTTCCTACTTGTGCAAACAGGGATCATGTTGTGCCAATCATACATTTTAGTGGAACTACACAAGACAATACAATGAACTATATCCCAGCCTGTGCTTTAATTCTGCTGGAAGTTCTTGATAATATTTCGATATAATCTCAGCACTGGTAAACAAGAGTGATTTCAACCATACATTTGAAGTGCACAAAAAAAATATACTATTGAGTGATTCCAGTGAGTGCTTTATCATCTCTTATGGGACTACATGAATAAGTCCTCGGGTTGGTACGGGCCTAAGGCCTTCATCAATATTAGTTTTTGTCATTTCTATTTGTATCGTGCTACTGTCATGAGAAACTCCTTTATCATTGCATGTTAAAGTTTTGCAACCTATGATACATGGCAATGCTTTGAGTGTTGAGCTAATTGGCACTGATTAAATAAACTAATACCTCTGTTTAAGCAAGACTACTATGTTGCTAACTTTACCCATTAAGATAATGAGGGTGCTTCTATTTGTTAGTTTTGTTTCATCAACTAGTCCCACTATTACAGTAATCTCACTCTCTCAATATATGTGCCAACGGGGATGCTCGATTTTGTTGGAACTGCACAAAAACTTTGGGTGCTTCATTGCCTCGACAGCTTCCATCCTTTCCTGTCAGTCGTTAATTTGGGTCTGCTTTCTTCCTTTCCGTCAGTCACTTCGCTTATCTTGGCTTCCAGTCAAAGGAAAAAGTAATTGATATGCTACCTCACATAAGTTGGTACTGGTCTTTATCCTGATTATTGTGCTTGTCATGTATTGGTAATTTGGTATTCTGCTACTATTTGCCGATTTTTATAAAGGAGTAACTTGGATCCTAAACTCACAGGTTAATCATTGCATTGGGTGATTTCAGTAGAACTGCACAAAAAGATTAGATGGACAGATACTTATGCTGCTGCTATGTACTCCAAAGTTCACTCAGACAAGCATCGATGTTGACAAGAAGTGCCTATATTCATTCGAGTATCAACCGGCATCAACCAGTTGTCAAACTCCAAGTATTAGGAGAGTGAACGCTAAAAATAGTGCTTGGCGCATAGCCCAGAAAAACACAGTCCAGTCTTTGGTCCCAGCTTGTGCCTTTTGGTTATCGGCAGATATGGTAGCGAACTTTATGGCATGGAGTCTAAAGATTCCAGACAAGTTGGTTGATGCGTATATTCATCTGGCACTTAATTAGTCTGCACGCCAGGGATGCTCCATTTCAGTTGAATTGCACAAAAAATTTGGGTGGTTCATTTTCTCAACCGCCTCCTTTCTCGTCTGCAATGTAGAATTTTGGCGAGCTACAAGACCAAGATGAGCCAGTAAACTAGTTGGATGAAAGTAGTGGCCAAGTTGCTCAAACCTCCCTCGTCACGAGGCCACTATTTGAGGATAAACCTACAAGCAAAGTTCAGATTGTCTGTGCTGCCTCTTATGTACTCGAAAGTTTACTCGTACAAGCATTAATTTTAGCAAGAAGTACCTCCGACCGAACACCATTTACCAGTCTACAATGTAGAATTTTGGCGAGCTACAGGACCAAGATGAGCCGGTGAACTAGTTGGATGAAAGTAGTGGCCAAGTTGCTCAAACCTCCCTCGGCACGAGGCCACTATTTGAGGATAAACCTACAAGCAAAGTCCAGATTGTCTGTGCTGCTTCTTATGTACTCGAAAGTTTACTCGTACAAGCATTAATTTAACAAGAAGTACCTCCGACTGAACACCATTTACTAGTCTGTACCCCAGGTAATTAAAGTTCATCCATGGATCATGTTGGCTGTGATCTCAATCATTTGGATGCATAAACATACTGAACATGTGTATATCTGAATCTTTTTGTGAATTATCTATGAATATTGTTGTGTGATCTATCAATCATTTGGATCCATAGACATTCTGAACTTGTGTATATATGAATCTTTTGAGTTGTTGATAGTGAATGTTGGCTATGAATATGAACGTGTCCTGTGAACCTGAGTTTGATACGAATGTTTACCTTTTCTGTTGTGCTTGGGTGTGAACTTGTTAGTATACCTACTGTGGGGTATGTGACGTGTGGGTGTGAACGACACACCTTCTTCCCGAGAAGAATTGCACCTGCTTTGTTAGGGTAGCAACGGCGCATCAGCTCTTTTTAATCTTTTTGCTCTGTCTTGCCCCCTCCCCCGCTCAACCCCTGTCGTAATGTTTTCGGCCTCAAAACAAACATAGTACTGTGTTGTTTTTGGGGCTTGATGTAAAATTGAGTGCTGGTTTCTGTAGGTTGGCCCACCCAGCAAATGGGCTACTGGTCCACCATGGACTGGGAGGCTAAAAATACAAGTTGTATGGTGTAGAGGCAAGTAAAAAACGCCATCGAGAGCCATCCACTAAAGAAAAAAATCGCTCCTGATGTGCTTCTTCAGTCATGTCGCCGGCCCCCTCTATAATCCAGTTCGCTTGGGGATCTGGTATCATTTTTTCCAGAGGGCGAATAAGTATCAGCTAGGCCTAGGTTTTGTATTTTAACATGCGTATCCCACGACAAACGGTGACGGTGGTTTCAACTTATTTTTTGAGATCCATACTGGCCTATGGGCTTTTTCTTAAAGATCGGCAGCCCAATGTATTTTTAACCACATTATATATATATATATTTATATTTATATTATTACTATTATTGTATATTTTATAGAGACTTATATATACATTATAAAAATATCCCACATGTTATTAACTTATAAAAGTAAATGTTTAACAGAAGTTGGCAAGGAAAACCCTGGTTGTTTTTGACTCACACGCACGGAAAATCCTGGTGATTGCGTACAAACGCTTGCGAAGATTTTAAGGACCAATGTAATAATAACGTGCTCATTTTTATTTTGAGCAATAACTCGCTAATTTGTTAATTATGTATATAAAAAATGTGCAAATGGGCTGGGATTTCTTAGATAATACAAATGGGCCGCATTGATGCGAAATTATTTGTTCACCCAGCCCAGCAAATGGACTGTACATTCTAGAAAACATGGCTTAAATATATGCCACATTTTTGCAGGCTAACATGTGGGCCAATAGGTCGAAGCCTACGCACGGCATTGTCAACTTGGTCGGCATGCACTTTCAATCTCTCGTCTTATCCCTCCAGCGTCGCCAGGACCGCCTGGTCCGGCCTCCCGCGGCTAGTGGCTCTACTTAGCACGCATCACTGCGAAGCGCTACCCCACCGCCGGCCAGGCTATCCCTCCACCCCTCCACACCTCTTGTTATTCTCCACCGATTGCAGCCCCACGCCGCACCAGAACTAGTTATAACCCTTCTCCTCCACTCAATCTGTGACTCCACTGCCGCGTCTTCCCATCTCCGAGTCGTTCCCGTCTGAGGCCTCGTCGTCGTCCACCGCCTTGCTGCGCTCGGTGCAGCGTGGTCAACAAACCAGAGTCATCGGAAGAGGACTGTACGTGGAGAGCCTGACGGCTGGGACCCACGAGGTCCATGGTCGCACGCAAGGAAAGTTCCTCCTTATTAAGCTGAAAAAAATGTTTCATCCACCTGATAGTTGGGACCCACCGAATGTATCTTCGCATGGAAGGAAGTGCCTCCTTGTTATGTGAAAAAAATTATTCCTCCCGTTGACAGCTGGGACCCGTCAGATTTGGTGGCTGGCTTGTGGGCCTACTAAGCGGACGTGTACGTGGGGCTTTGTCAACTTAATCAACAAATGATTCTAGCAGCTGGACCATTGGATGTTAATCCAACAGCCGTGCTCCTTCCTCAACCTCTATTCTTGCTCCTGTCTCCCATGGGCGGCACCGCGGCTGTGCTGCCGCGCACCCGAACCAGTCAAGTTTCCCACTCCTCTCCATCTGCGACTCCACTGCCCCATCTTCCCCATCTCCGTGTCATTCCAGTCTGGGGCCTCGCCGTCGTCCACCAGCCTTTCGTGCGCTCGGCACGGTGTGGTCAATGTGGTCAACAACCGAGTGTCATTGGAAGATGATTGTACATGAGAGGCTGCCAGTGGGGACGCACCACGCCCATGGACGCATGCATGCAACGAAACGCGGCGTGGTCAACGTGGTTAAGGAACGACTTCCATCGGAAGTGTACTGTATGTGGAGAGGCTGACAGCTGGGTCCACGGCCGCATCAAGGAAGTGCCTCCTTATTACATGGAAAATAATGATTCCTCCACCTAACAGCAGGGATCCACCGGACGGGCCACTGTATTTTGCGGAAAAAAAATGTTTCCCCCTGACTGCTAGGACCCACCGGACGGGTCACCGTATTTCGCGAGAAAAACATTCCCCCCGCTGTCGGCTCGGACCCACCGGAAGTGCCTCCTTATTACGCAGAAAAAATGAATACCCCCCCTACTAGCTGGGACCCACCTTGGTGGGAGGCTGACTTGTGGGCCTACTAAGTTGACGGGGATGGAGGGCTTTGTCAACTTAGTCAATATGAACGATTCGAGCTCCAGTGACTGTACGATGTCCATCCAACGGCCGTAGTGCTTCTTCAACCTCTGGCCTTCTTGCTCCAGCCGCCCAAACCAGCGGCGGTCTTGCCGCGTGCTCCTGCCTCCCGTGGCCGGCTGTGATGCCGCAGAGGCCTCACCTCCGCCTACTACTCCCACCGATGGCCAGGCCATCCCTCTACTCACACACACACCCTGTTATTCTGCGGCGACGGTACCCTCACACCGCAGCCGAACCAATGAACCATCGTACTCCTCTCAACGCGGGCTTCCACTGTCGCGTCTTCCCCGGCTCCGCGTCATCCCCTTCCAAGGCCTCGCCGTCGTCCACCGCCCTGGTGCTCTCGGCGCGGCGTGGTCAACATGGTCAAGGAACGACTTCCATCGGAAGAGTACTGTACATGGAGAGGCTGCAGCTGGGTCCACGGCGGCCGCAAGGAAGTGCCTCCTTATTACGCGCAAAATAATTATTCCTCCACCTGACAGCAGGGACCCACCGCACGGTCCACCGTATTTCGCAAAAAATGTTTCTCCCCTAACTGTTGGGACCCACCAGCTACATCTTCGCAGGCAAGGAAGTGCCTGACAGTCGGGACCCACCTGGTCGAAGCATACGTAGCGTTGTCATTCTGGTCGCGAACGTGTACGTACATACTGGTCGATGTAGAGGCGCACACGTATCATAGTAGAGGCACGCACGTAGCATGTACACGTACGTACAACGGCCAGTGTGCAAGAAAGAAAATATGGCCACGTACATACATACGAGTAGGGTCTCGAATGCCTACTCGCGCATACGTACGGCCAGGGCTCGTGTACATGGCTGGGTCGGAACGGAGAAACTGCGTTGTCATTGTGTTCATGGGGAGCCAACCGGCTGGGTCAGAACGGAATGCGTCGTCATGTTCATCGGGAGGGCTTGGACGGAATAGCCGATGGAAACGAGGCCTAGCGTACTGCAGTACGGAGGAAACGACCTTGTGTTCGACCGGCCATGTTCGAAACAGGATCCTGTTCATCGGGAGGGGTCTGGCGTACCGCAAAACCGAGGAAACGGACCTCCTATGGTCGAAATAGGGGTCCTGTTGATCGGGAGGGGTGTGGCGTACCGCAAAACGGAGGAAACGGACTTGTGTTGGAGCGCTACGATCGAAACGAGGGTCCTGTTCATCGGGAGGGGTGTGGCGTACCGCAAAATGGGACTCCACGGGATACTGTTCATCTCCACCATCGACCCCCTCCAGCCTCCATGGGCTATTGTTCATCCACCGTCGACCTCCTCCAGCATCCACCTGTGACTGTTCATCCACAGGCTCCTGTTCATCCAGCCTCCACCGCGCGCTACTCCACCGGCTACTGTTCAACTAGCCCTCTCCACGGGCTCCTGTTCAACCACCCCTCCACGGGCTACTGTTCATCTAGCCCTCCACCTTCTACTGTTCATCCAGCCCTCCACGGGGTGGTCTTGTTCATCCAGCCCCAACCGTCTCGATCGATCGGGGTCCTGTTCATCCAGAGGCCACACCACGGGGTCCTGTTCATCCACCCCCACTGGGAACTTTTCATCCAAACCCCCCAGCAATGCTCACTGTTCATGCAGAGGCAACACCACGGGGTCCTGTTCATCCACCCCCACCGGGAACTGTTCATCCACCCCCCAGCAACGCTCACTGTTCATCCAGAGGCAGCATCGACCGGCTTCAGTTAGCAGCAGTAGCAAAGGAATCGCTCGATCAGGTTCAGTTAATAGCCATCGATCGATCGCTCAGGTTCAGTAACGCGTAGCCTGCAGTGCAATCGCTCAGGTTTAGTTAGAGCCCAACGCCTCGCTCGGGTTCAGTTAGAGCCCAACGCCTCGCACCCACGCGCGTGCGTGTACGAGAGAAATGCGCATCGCTCGGCCCCGACCACCCACCGTAACCGGGAACACCCCGATATTTTCCTCGCCCTCGCTTCTACCACGGTTTTTTCCGTCATGGACGACCCAAAGAATGTCATGCAGCTGCGTCTCCAGCCCGCCCAGGACGAAAAGCCCATTTTCTGTCATGATTTTTTGTCATGGAAGAAGGACCCCACCACATCTATGATGATACCATGTTTTGTGACAATTATTCTCATAGAAGTGTCATAAGTATGACAGAAAAAAATTCGTTCGGCCCAAAATGTCACGGATGTGTCTTTTTTGTAGTGTTGCCCCCCAAGCAAGGTGGGAGGCGCCCCCTCCCCCTAGGGTTTCCAAACCTAGGCGCCTTGGTCCCTTGGGGGCGCACCAGCCCACCAGGGGCTGGTTCCCTCCCATATTTAGCCCATTAAGTCCCCCGGGGCAGGTGGCCTGATACGTCTCCAACGTATCTATAATTTTTTTATTGTTCCATGCTATATTATATCCTGTTTTGGACATTGTTGGGCTTTATTATACACTTTTTATATTATTTTTGGGACTAACCTACTAATCGGAGGCCCAGCCCAGAATTGCTGTTTTTTTGCCTATTTTAGGGTTTCGTAGAAAAAGAATATCAAATGGAGTCCAAACGGAATGAAACCTTCGGGAACGTGATTTTTGGAACGAACATGATCCAGAGGACTTGGACCCTACGTCAATCAATCAACCAGGAAGGCACGAGGTAGGGGGGCGCGCCTACCCCTCCCCCCCAGGCGCGCCCTCCACCCTCGTGGGGCCCATGTTGCTCCACCGATGTACTCCTTCCTCCTAAATATACCTACGTACCCCCAAACTACCAGATACGGAGCAAAAACCCTAATTCCACCCCGTAACTTTCTATATCCACGAGATCCCATCTTGGGGCCTTTTCCGAAGCTCCGTCGGAGGGGGTATCGATCACGGAGGGCTTCTACATCAACACCATAGCCTCTCCGATGAAGTGTGAGTAGTTTACTTCAGACCTACGGGTCCATATTTATTAGCTAGATGGCTTCTTCTCTCTTTTTGGATCTCAATACAAAGTTCTCCCCCTCTATTGTGGAGATCTATTCGATGTAATCTTCTTTTGCGGTGTGTTTGTTGAGATCGATGAACTGTGGGTTTATGATCAAGTTTATCTATGAACAATATTTGAATCTTCTCTGAATTCTTTTATGTATGATTGGTTATCTTTGCAAGTCTCTTCGAATTATCAGTTTGGTTTGGCCTACTAGATTGATCTTTCTTGCAATGGTAGAAGTGCTTAGCTTTGGGTTCAATCTTGCGGTGTCCTTTCCCAGTGACAGTAGGGGCAGTAAGGCACGTATTGTATTGTTGCCATCGAGGATAGCAATATGGGGTTTATATCATATTGCATGAGTTTATCCCTCTACATCATGTCACCTTGCTTAAAGCGTTACTCTGTTCTCTTGAACTTAATACTCTAGATGCATACTGGATAGCGGTTGATGTGTCGAGTAATAGTAGTAGATGCAGGCAGGAGTCGGTCTACTTTTCTTGGACGTGATGCCTATATACATGATCATACCTAGATATTCTCATAAGTATGCTCAATTTTGTCAATTGCTCAACAGTAATTTGTTCACCCATCATAATACTTATGCTCTCGAGAGAAGCCTCTAGTGAAACCTATGGTCGCCGGGTCTATTTTCCATCATATTAATCTTCCAATACTTAGTTATTTCCTTTGCCATTTATTTTACTTGTATCTTTATTTCTCTTTATCATAAAAATACCAAAATATTATCTTATCATATCTATCAGATCTCACTCTCGTAGGTGACCGTGAAGGGATTGACAACCCCTTTATCGCGTTGGTTGCAAGGAGTTTATTTGTTTGTGTAGGTCCGAGGGACTCGTGCGTGGCGTCCTACTGGATTGATACCTTGGTTCTCAAAACTGAGGGAAATACTTATGCTGCTCTACTACATCACCCTTTCCTCTTCAATTGAAAACCAACGCAATGCTCAAGAGGTAGCAAGA
The DNA here is from genome assembly GCF_018294505.1 of Triticum aestivum. Taxonomy (NCBI): domain Eukaryota; kingdom Viridiplantae; phylum Streptophyta; class Magnoliopsida; order Poales; family Poaceae; genus Triticum; species Triticum aestivum. Next base: position 78,234,100 of record NC_057794.1, on the reverse strand, counting down.
AGGATTTCTGGCACCGTTGCCGGGGAGTCTATGCAAAAGTCAACATACCAAGTACCCATCACAAACCCTTATCTCCCGCATTACATTATTTGCCATTTGCCTCTCATTTTCCTCTTCCCCACTTCACCCTTGCCGTTTTATTCACCCTCTCTCTCTCCATCCTTCCTCTCTTTCTCTATTCACCTCTTTTTGCTCGTTTCTTGTTTGCTTGTGTGTCGGATTGCTTGCTTGTCGTTATGGCTAGTCCCCTATCTTCCCCTTTGTCTCCCGAGTTTGAGGTTCTTCACTTCAAACAAAGACAAGGAGAAAACTTAAAGGATGCTTGGTTTAGAATGATGGGGTTTTATCATAATTGCACCCTAGAGGTGAATTTTAGAATTCTACTTCGCAACTTTTATGTTGGATTGAATTTATCTCATAGACAACTCTTGGATTGCGTTGCCAAAGGCAATTTTATTGAAATTGATCCCAGTATTGCGCATGGAATTATAGAGGGTATAGTGGGAACACTACCCCAACAAAAGGGGCATCATCATACCCAAGACGAAACGCAAGTTTTCGAGAAAATTTGCGAAGTAACCAAGATTTTACAAAAATCTCTTGAACCTCTTAAGAGTGTTAGCGGGAATCTCCACCGCATGAATATGTTGATTACCCTTTGCAATAAGCGTTTGGATTCTTTAGATCTCAAAATTTCCGAATATGAGGGTAAACGTAAGGAACCTCCCGGATTCGAGCATAACTCCACAAAAAAAATTAAAGACCCAAGATGATATTACCTAGATCTATCCTTGCTTTTATGCCTAGCTAGGGGCGTTAAATGATAGCGCTTGTTGGGAGGCAACCCAATTTTATTTTTATTCCCTGCTTTTTGTTCCTATTTAGTAATAAATAATTTATCTAGCCTCTGTTTTGGTTGTGTTTTTTTTGTTTAATTAGTATTTGTGCCAAGTAGAACCGTTGGGAAGACTTGGGGAAAGTCTTTTTAATCTTGCTGTAAAAAACAGAAACTTTAGCGCTCACGAGAACTGCTGCCATTTTTATTTGGAAAGAGATATTTAGTTAATTCTTTTTGCATATGATTAATAGATAAATTCCTCACGTCCAGAATTTATTTTAGAATTTTTGAGGTTCCAGATCTTTCGTTAGCTACAGATTACTACAGACTGTTCTATTTTTGACAGATTCTGTTTTTCGTGTGTTGTTTGCTTATTTTGATGAATCTATGGCTAGTAAAATAGTTTATAAACAATAGAGAAGTGGGAATACAGTAGGTCTAACACGAATATAAATAAAGAATGAGTTAATTACAGTACCTTGAAGTGGTGTTTTGTTTTCTTTCGCTAACGGAGCTCGCGAGATTTTCTACTTTAAGTTTTGTGTTGTGAAGTTTACAAGTTTTGGGTAAAGGTTTGATGGATTATGGAACAAGGAGTGGAAAGAGACTAATCTTGGGGATGCCCATGGCACCCCCAAGATAATCTAAGGACACCTAAAAGCCAAAGCTTGGGGATGCCCCAGAAGGCATCCAATCTTTCCTCTACTTCTATCGGTAACTTTACTTGGAGCTATATTTTTATTTACCACATGATATGTGTTTTGCTTGGAGCGTCTTGTATTATTTGAGTCTTTATTTGTTAGTTTTCCACAATCATCCTTGCTGCACACACCTTTTTGAGAGAGACACTCATGATTCGGAAATTGTTAGAATACTCTATGTGTTTCACTTATATCTTTTGAGTTATATAGTTTTTGCTCTAATGCTTCACTTATATCTTTTAGAGCACGTTGGTGGATTTGTTTTATAGAAACCATTGTTCTCTCATGCTTCACTTATATTATTTTGAGAGTCCTACAAAACAGCATGGTAATTGGCTTTAATTATGTTAGGCATTCAAGATTAATAATAAAATTTTCTTATGAGTGTGTTGAATACTATGAGAAGTTTGAAACTTGATAATTGTTTTGAGATATGGAGATGGTGATATTAGAGTCATGCTAGTTGAGTAGTTGTGAATTTGAGAAATGCTTGTATTGAAGTTTGTGATTCCCGTAGCATGCACGTATGGTGAACCGTTATGTTAAGAAGTCGGAGCATGATGTATTTATTGATTGTCCTCTTTATGAGTGGTGGTCGGGGACGAGCGATGGTCTTTTCCTACCAATCTATCCCCCCCTAGGAGCATGCGCGTAGTACTTTGCTTTGATAACTAATAGATTTTTGCAATAAGTATGTGAGTTCTTTATGACTAATGTTGAGTCCATGGATTATACACACTCTTAACCTTCCACCATTGCTAGCCTCTCTAATACCGCGCACCTTTCACTGGTATCATACACCCACCATATACCTTCCACAAAACAGCCACCATACCTACCTATCATGGCATTTCCATAGCCATTCCGAGATATATTGCCATGCAACTTTCCACTGTTCCATTTACTATGACATGCTCCATCATTGTCATATTGCTTCACATGATCATGTAGTTGACATTTTAGTTGTGGCAAAGCCACCGTTCATAATTCTTTCATATAAGTCACTCATGCATCATTGTTATCCCGGTACATCGCCGGAGGCATTCATATAGAGTCATGTTTTGTTCTAGTATCGAGTTGTAATCATTGAGTTGTAAATAAATAGAAGTATGATGATCATCGTTCATAGAGTATTGTCCCAATAAAAAAATAGAAAGGCCAAAAAAAGAAGGCCCAGAAAAATAAATAAATAAAAAGGGGCAATACTACTATCTTTTTTTCCACACTTGTGCTTCAAAGCAGCACCATGATCTTCATGATAGAGAGTCTCTTATGCTATCACTTTCATATACTAGTGGGAATTTTTCATTATAGAACTTGGCTAGTATATTCCAACGATGGGCTTCCTCAAATTCCCTAGGAGTTCGTGAGCAAGCAAGTTGGATGCACACTCACTTAGTTTCTTTTTGTTGAGCTTTCATACATTTATAGCTCTAGTGCATCCGTTGCATGGCAATCCCTACTCACTCACATTGATATCTATTAATGGGCATCTCCAAAGCCCGTTGATACGCCTAGTTGATGTGAGACTATCTTCTCCCTTTTTTGTCTTCTCCACATCCACCATTCTATTCCACCTATAGTGCTATGTCCATGGCTCATGCTCATGTAAGAAGATTGAAAAAGTTTGAGAACACCAAAAGTATGAAACAATTGCTTGGCTTGTCATCGGGGTTGTGCATGATTTGAATATTTTGTGTGGTGAAGATGGAGCATAGCTAGACTATATGATTTTGTAGGATAAATTTCTTTGGCCATGTTATTTTGAAGAGACATAATTGCTTAGTTAGTATGCTTGAAGTATTATTATTTCTATGTCAATATTAAACTTTTGTCTTGAATCTTTTGGATCTGAATATTCATACCACAATTAAGAGAATTACATTGAAATTATGCCAGGTAGCTTTCCACATCAAAAATTCTATTTTTATCATTTACCTACTCGAGGACGAGCAGGAATTAAGCTTGGGGATGCTTGATACGTCTCCAATGTATCTATAATTTTTTATTGTTCCATGCTATATTATATCATGTTTTGGACATTATTGGGCTTTATTATACACTTCTATATTATTTTTGGGACTAACCTACTAATCGGAGGCCCAGCCCAGAATTGCTGTTTTTTTGCCTATTTTAGGGTTTTGTAGAAAAAGAATATCAAACGGAGTCCAAACGGAATGAAACCTTTGGGAGCGTGATTTTTGGAACGAACATGATCCAGATGACTTGGACCCTATGTCAAGCAATAAACCAGGAAGGCACGAGGTAGGGGGCGCGCCTCCCCCCCAGGCGTGCCCTCCACCCTTGTGGGGCCCACATTGCTCCATCGACGTAATCGTTCCTCCTATATATACCTACGTACCCCCAAACTACCAGATACGGAGCAAAAACCCTAATTCCACCGCCGTAACTTTCTGTATCCACGAGATCCCATCTTGGGGTCTTTTCCAGAGCTCCGCCGGAGGGGGTATCAATCACGGAGGGCTTCTACATCAACAACATAGCCTCTCCGATGAAGTGTGGGTAGTTTACTTCAGACCTACGGGTCCATAGTTATTAGCTAGATGGCTTCTTCTCTCTTTTTGGATCTCAGTACAAAGTTCTCCCCCTCTCTTGCGGAGATCTATTCGATGTAATCTTCTTTTGCGGTGTGTTTGTTGAGATCGATGAATTGTGGGTTTATGATCAAGTTTATCTATGAACAATATTTGAATCTTCTCTGAATTCTTTTATGTATGATTGGTTATCTTTGCAAGTCTCTTTGAATTATCAGTTTGGTTTGGCCTACTAGATTGATCTTTCTTGCAATGGGAGAAGTGCTTAGCTTTGGGTTCAATCTTGCGGTGTCCTTTCCCACTAACAGTAGGGGCAGCAAGGCACGTATTGTATTGTTGCCATCGAGGATAACAAGATGGGGTTTATATCATATTGCATGAGTTTATCCCTCTACATCATGTCATCTTGCTTAAAGTGTTACTCTATTCTCTTGAACGTAATACTCTAGATGCATGCTGGATAGCAGTCGATGTGTGGAGTAATAGTAGTAGATGCAGACAGGAGTCGGTGTACTTGTCTTGGACATGATGCCTATATACATGATCATACCTAGATATTCTCATAACTATGCTCAATTCTGTCAATTGCTCAACAGTAATTTGTTCACCCACCGTAATACTTATGCTCTCGAGAGAAGCCTCTAGTGAAACCTATGGCCCCTGGGTCTATTTTCCATCATATTAATGTTCCAATACTTAGTTATTTCCTTTGCCGTTTATTTTACTTGTATATTTATTTCTCTTTATCATAAAAATACCAACAATATTATCCTATCATATCTATCAGATCTCACTCTCGTAGGTGACCGTGAAGGGATTGACAACCCCTTTATCGCGTTGGTTGCGAGGAGTTTATTTGTTTGTGTAGGTGCGAGGGACTCGTGCGTGGCCTCCTACTGGATTGATACCTTGGTTCTCAAAACTGAGGGAAATACTTACGCTGCTCTACTGCATCACCCTTTCCTCTTCAAGGGAAAACCAACACAGTGCTCAAGAGGTAGCATGGCCCCACCCGGTGGTCCCTTTACAATACCGATAACTCCTGAAACTATTCCGGTGGCTGATACTGGACTTCCCATATATAAATCTTCACCTTCGAACCATTCAGGAACTCCTCGTGACGTCCGGGATCTCATCCGAGACTCCAAACAACCTTTGGCAACCACATACAATTTCCCGTAACAACTCTAGTGTCACCGAACCTTAAGTGTGTAGACCCTACGGGTTCGAGAACCATGTAGACATGACTGAGACATCTCTCCGGCCAATAACCAACAGCGGGATCTGGATACCCATGTTGGCTCCCACATGTTCCACGATGATCTCATCAGATGAACCACGATGTCGGGGATTCAATCAATCACGTATACAATTCCCTTTATCCATCGGTATGTTCGCAGGTGCGCGTCGGTCCTAAACAAACGGTTTAAAACCCCTTTTCGCGATGGCATTTGGAACCATCGCCAAGTGAGTGTGGGCGATAGGGGGGTCCTTCCCACACGACCCAGAAACCGTCGGGGATAGGGCCCCTACAGTACTCCTACTCGTTTCTGATTGCATTGCCATTGCAGTCGGTATTCTGTGGTGCTACGTTTACGATGCGCGGTCCATCACAAACGGTTCACTATTATAGAACGTGCATGATGCACGGCCCATCACAAACGGTTCACCGTTAAGAATATTAGCTAATCATCGTACGAGTGTAGGACAGGATTACGAAACGTCGGACCGTCGTAACATCGTCGTACACGACAACCATCGCACACGCTATTCTGTGGTGCAATGTTTACGATGCATACTTCATCAGAAATAGTTCATGGTTGCGAATCGTGTATGATAAGGCAACTAACACAAACATTTAGTTTGCCCACACTGTTTGTGATATTGTCTGACATCGCACACGCTTTGCAAACGGCTACTGTGTGCATGCTTGCACACGTTTCATCTCTGTGAACCGTCTCTGATTATGGTGCATATCGCCAACTGTTTGTGCCGTAACAACCTGGAGAGCGTAATTTCACCGTAATTTAATTGCTGCTTTTCCTAATTGTGTCGGATTTGGATTGAATTTGAATGTACGCTACAAATTTATTCACATCCATCAGGTTCAAACAACCAATGCATTATTCGATTCATAGGCACATATGTTCAAGAACTACATAAGAACCAAATAAAGAATGATGAACCATAGTTGTATACTTGTACTATTAAAGACGGTAAAGAAAGAGGCGAAATATATTCTGGTTGCTGAACAAGATGAAGCGGAATGCCCATATTGTGCCCTCCTCCATGCAGAAGGCACACACAACTCTAGTCCAACCTCTTGTGATGGCCGACCGCCCATCCTTCACGGTCTTCATGAAAACATCTAGATAATCATCATGTTCTGGTAGAAATACTTTAACCTTTGCATGCGCACCAATCATGTAGTTTGAGAGGTAATCTTGAGTAAACTGCTTTGGCAACCACTACAAAGGAAAAGGATTTAGACATTGTCATCTAACACAACTCATTATGGGCAGTAAAAAGAAGGCTGCAGAGTTCTTACTTACCATCCTGCAGTTCGCTGTTGTCTTGGATAAAGTGTAAACAAATAGTTTAATTGCCATCTTTGGACCCATTTTACTAACAATCTTTATCAGCTTCCTCACTTGATGCTGGTTCATCGATATCTCATTGCCCCATACACAAAAAGGGTCGAAACACCTATCTTTACCAATGACATATGTACCTAAAAGCACCAAGTTAATATTAGAAGCTAAACAGCAATTGCACAATGATGTAGTACAACACTCTTTTATAATATGTCTATATACATCTGTATGTGGTATTCCATTTGAAATCTCTAAAAAGACAAATATTTAGGAACGGAGGGAGTATCTTATAACATCCAATATACTCACATATTAGATGAATTAACATCTTATATTATGGGCCGGAAGGAGTTTAGTTCATTCCTACAAATTAACTAATGATGTATCCACGAGTTACAGTTAGTTTGAGATAGTTCGGGCTCAAATAGCCCTAAAGTATATCTAAACATGAGGGCTAGTTTGAGCTAGTTGCATCTATAACCCACCCAAAAAACTAGTATCCAACCCAAGAGGTGCTAATTGGAGCTAGTTCTCCTAGTGCATTTATTGTCAATCTAACCCTGCCATCCAAACAACTCTTTGGATGGAGTTAGTTTAGGGTTAGTAATGAGCTAGAAATTAACTCTAACCTCTAGCTAAGTTGAGTATCCAAACAGGGTTGTGTTGTTGCTGTTGCTGTTGCTGCTCTTCTACGTATATCTAGACATCATTAGAACATTAATGTAACACTCTTCCTTGTTGCTATGTAGCCTAGGATTGCATATTTAGACATTAAGTACAGTGCATGTTGCTATGTAGCCCCAGATATATTACATATGGACCTAGTTAACCTAAGGGAAAATGGGTTGCACATATATTCAGTTAAAAGTCTGATTCACTGATTAGTCCCTTCTCAGCCGCCGGCCTATATGGTACACTACAAAAAAAAGACACATCCGTGACATTTTGGGCCGAATGAATTTTTTTTCTGTCATACATATGACACTTCTATGACGATAACTGTGACAAAACCCGGTATCATCATAGATGTGGTGGGCTCCTACTTCTATGACAAAAAATCATGACAGAAAATGGGTTTTCGTCCTAGGCGGGCCGGAGACACAGCTGCATGACATTCTTTGGGTCGTCCATGACGGAAAAAACCATGGTAGAAGCGAGGGCGAGGAAAATTTCGGGGAGTTCCCGGTTACGGTGGGAGGTCGGGGGCCGAGCGATGCGCGTTTCTCTCGTACACGTACGCGCGTGTGTGCGAGGCGTTGGCTCTAACTGAACCCGAGAGAGGCGTTGGGCTCTAACTGAACCCGAGCGATTGCACTGCAGGCTACACATTACTGAACCTGAGCAATCGATCGATGGCTGTTAACTGAACCTGATTGAGCGATTCCTTCACTACTGCTGCTAACTGAAGCCGATCGATGGGATGAACAGTGAGCGTTGCGGGGGGGGGGGGGGGGGGGGTGGATGAACAGTGAGCGGTGGCGTTGCCTCTAGATGAACAGGACCCCGTGGTGTGGTGGAGGGCTGGATAAACAGTAGACGGTGGAGGGGTGCCCGTGGAGGGGTGGATGAATAGGACTCCATGGTGTGGAGGGCTGGATGAACAGTAGATGGTGGAGGGGTGGTTGAACAGGACCCCGTGGTGTGGAGGGCTGGATGAACAGTAGACGGTGGAGGGGTGCCCATGGAGGGGTGGTTGAACAGGCCCCCGTGGTGTGGAGGCCTGGATGAACAATAGACGGTGGAGGGGTGGTTGAACAGTAGCCGGGGGAGTAGCGCGCGGTGGAGGCTGGATGAACAGGAGCCCGTGGAGGCTATATGAACAGGAGCCCGTGGAGGCTGGAGGAGGTCGACGGTGGAGATGAACAGTATCCCGTGGAGTCCCGTTTTGCAGTACGCCACACCCCTCCCGATAAACAGGACCCCCGTTTCGACCGTAGCGCTCCAACACAAGTCCGTTTCCTCCGTTTTGCGGTACGCCACACCCCTCCCGATCAACAGGACCCCCATTTCGACCGTAGGAGGTCCGTTTCCTCCGTTTTGCGGTACGCCAGACCCCTCCTGATGAACAGGATCCCGTTTCGAACATGGCCGGTCGAACACAAGGCCGTTTCCTTCGTTTTGCGGTACGCCAGGCCTCGTTTCCATTGCCTGTTCCATCCAAGCTCTCCCGATGAACACGACCACACATTCCGTTCCGACCCAGCCGGTTGGCTCCCACGCGTTCCGTTGCCTCCCCATGAACATGACGCATTCCGTTGCCTCCCCATGAACACGATGACGACGATGTTTCTCTGTTCTCACCCAGCATGTACATGAGCCATGGCCATACGTATGCGCGAGTAGGCGTTCGAGACCCCGCCCGTATGTACACATATGTGGCCGTATTTTATTTCTTGCACCCTGGCCGCTGTACGTGCGTGTACATGCTACGTGCGCGCCTCTACTACGACACATGCGCGCCTCTACTACGACACGCGCGCGCCTCTACATCGACCAGTATGTACATACACGTTCGCGACCAGAATGACAACGCTACGTACGCTTCGACTAGGTGGGTCCCGACTATCAGGCACTTCCTTGCCTGCGAAGATGTAGCTGGTGGGTCCCAGCAGTCAGGGGGCGAATCGTTTTTTTTTCCCAGATGCACTTCCTTATGTGCGAAGATGTAGCTGGTGGGTCCCAGCAGTCAGGGGGAAACGTTTTTTTTTTGCGAAATACAGTGGCTCGTCCGATGGGTCCCAGCTGTCATGTGGAGGAATCATTATTTTCCGCGTAATAAGGAGGCACTTCCTTGCTGCGGCCATGGACCCAGCTGTCAGCCTCTCCATGTACAGTCCACGTCCGATGGAAGTCGTTCCTTGACCATGTTGACCACGCCGCGCCGAGAGCACCAGGGCGGTGGACGACGGCGAGGCCTAGGAAGGGGACGACACGGAGGCAGGGAAGACTCGGCAGTTGTTTCCCACGCGGATGGGAGTACGACTGTACGAGGGTTTACTAGCTCGTCTGCCGTCGTCGGAGAATAACAGCAGGTGTGGTGAGTAGAGGGATGGCTAGGCCAGCGATGGGAGTAAGGTCGGGCGGTGAGGCCTGCGCGGCAGCACAGCCGGTCGTGAGGAGGATGGAGCAGGCAGTCCCGCCGGCGCTTGTTTGAGCGGCTGGAGCAGGAAGAGCAGAGATTGAAGAAGCACGACGGCCGTTGGATGGACATCCAACAGTCAGTGCTTGTGCGTCAACCTTTTTTTTAGGAAAGCCTCAAATCTGTGGAAAACAACATACAGCCCATCTCCATTATTTCTAATAATTTACAGCCCATTTTCTAATTCTTAAGGTTTTTGGAGCCCATATTATTTTTGTTAGCATTACAGCCCATATTGTGGCAATGGTTAAAAAATTATACGAAATTTTGCATATTTCGGTGCGGTCCAAACTGTTTTTAATCCTGAAATTTCAACTCACATTCAAACTGATTTTAAAAATAAATGTATATCAATATAAAATCCAACAAATTCTCCACGCATAAAAATTAATGTAATTTAAAATCTTGAAATGAAAAAAAAAAGATATTTGAAACTAATTGCCGGTTTGATGTGTTTTAAAAATGTACAACCCATTTCTCATTACTGATGGGCCATTTTCTCGGCCAGCCGAATGAAAGCTCTCCTCGTCTTGAAAGATTTGCAGCCCAACAGGCCTGACAAAGTGACTTACTTGGCAAATCACAACAAAACCGTGGACCCAGCTGTCAGCCTCTCCACATACAGTACTCTTCCGATGGATGTCGTTCCTTGACCATGTTGACCACGCTACGCGGAGAGCACCATGGCGGTGGACGGCGGCGAGGCCTAGGAAGGGGACGACGCGGCAGCGGAAGCCCACGCGGAGAGGACTACGAGGGTTCACTGCTTCGGCTGCAGTGTGAGGCCGCCATCGCCGCGGGGCCTGGCCAGCGGTGGGAATAGTAGGGGGCGGTGAGGCCTCTGCGGCAGCACAGCCGGCCACGGGAGGTAGGAGCATGCGGCACGACCGGTGCTGCTTTGGGTGGCTGGAGCAAGAAGACCAGAGGTTGAAGAAGCACTACGGCCGTTGGATGGACATCGTACGGTCACTGGAGCTAGAATCGTTCATATTGACTAAGTTGACAAAGCCCTTCATCCCTGTCAACTTAGTAGGCCCACAAGTCAGCCTCCCAGCAAGGTGGGTCCCAGCTAGCCGGGGGAGTATTCATTTTTTTGTGCGTAATAAGGAGGCACTTCCGGTGGGTCCGAGCTGACAGCGGGGGGGGGGGGGGGGCGTTTTTCGTGAAATATGGTGGCACATCCGGTGGATCCCAGCAGTCAAGGGGAAACGATTTTTTTCGCAAAATACTGGTGGCCCGTCCGATGGGTCCCTGCTGTCAGGTGGAGGAATCATTATTTTCCAAGTAATAAGGAGGCACTTCCTTGCTGCCGCCGTGGACCCAGCTGTCAGCCTCTCCACATACAGTCCACATCCGATGGAAGTCATTCCTTGACCACGTTGAGCACGCCGCGCCGAGAGCACCAGGGCGGTGGATGACGGCGACGCCTAGGAAGGGGACGACGCGGAGCCGGTGAAGACGCGACAGTGGATGCCCACGCGGAGAGGAGTATGAGGGTTCACTCGTTTGGCTACGGTGTGAGGCTGTCGACGCCGCAGGGCCTGACCAGCGGTGGGAATAGTAGGGGGCGGTGAGGCCTCCGCGGCAGCCCAGCCGGCCACGGGAGGCAGGAGCAGGCAGCACGACCGGCGCTGCTTTGAGCGGCTGGAGCAAGAAGACCAGAGGTTGAAGAAGCACTATGGCCGTTGGATGGACATCATACGGTCACTGCAGCTAGAATCGTTTATATTGACTAAGTTGACAAAGCCCTTGGTACATCAACTTAGTAGGCCCACAGGTCAACTTCCGAAACAGTGCGCCCCAGATGTTAGGGGGAGGAATCATTTTTTGGGCGGGTGAAGCTAGAATATCCGAGATTGAAGAAGAAGCACGGCATCCGTTGGATGGACATCCAACGGCCACTGCTACTAGAACCATGTGTTGACTATAAGTTGACAAAGCCTTGCATACGCGTCAACTCTGTTTTTTTAGGGGACGCGTCAACTTAGTAAGGCCAGAAGCGTGTGGCAGAGAACTTACAGCCCATTTGAGATTTGTAAGAAAGTGTAGCCCATTTTTGAATTATAATGGAATTTACTACAACCCATTTACAGTTTGTTAAAAGTACAGCCCATTTCAACCAACCGTTCAAAACAGAATTCAATAAAATTTCCCACATTTTGATGGGATCTGAAATATTTTTATCCCGAAATTTTTAGTCAGATTAAATACAATTTCTATATAAATTTATATTACGTAAAAATCCAACGAAACATTGCGCTCGCAACAATTAATGAAATTAAAATTTTCAATATCCAAAAATAATATTTTATAAAGTAATCACGTGTTTGGTGCATTTTTTATAGTTACTGCCCAGTTTTTATAATTACATCCCATTTATTATTTCTTAAAGCCCATTTTCTTGTTAAGCCTAATGCATCCCTCCTAGGAAAGATTTGCAGCCCAGCGGGGCGGAGAATAACAACTTGACCTTGCCTGGGTATTCCTAAAAAAAGTATAGCTGGGCTAGCCATTTTCAGCTTGAAAAAAATTAATATCTGGGCTGGATATCTGGCCTGGGCTAGACGGGCCACAGCCCGCCCAGTTAATACCTGCAGCGATGTTTTCGTTGTTGTTCAGAGGAGAAAAATTAATATCTGGGCTAAACATCAAAAAACTCTGCAGTGCTCACACCTCAAAAACACAAATACTGCTCGAGCTGCTTGGTCCCAGCTGTCGGCCGCTTCTTGTGCAATTCTCTCGTTTATTGACTACTACATAGGTTGACAATGGTGTGGGACCGTGATGTCAAGAAACCAGGGGGAAGCAAAATAAATTACTCCAGCGAGCGCTTCCACCTCTGCCTCGTTGTCTCCCGTGGAAACCCCTTTCCTCCCTTTTTTTGCTCGGGCAAGGACCAATGCATGCAGCACGTCCATGCGGTTATTAGGCAAGAAATAAAAGCGCTTTGCATGCTATGAATTACGATGGCCTGCATGGGTAGCTAATAAGGCATCCTCTTAACTGTTGTGATTAAATGTTGTGTTTAGAAGAGAGAAATATTCTTCTTTTCCACCAATCTGCTTGCACCTAGGTCGTGATGCACCTTCTAATACGACTTATTCACCTAGACGGAGGGAGTATAGTTTTATACATATATATATATATATAATAAGGAGGCACTTGCGTACGTGAGGCTATGGACCTGGTGGGTCCCCATTGTCATCCTCTCCAAGTAAAGTCATCTCCTCGCCCGCGCGCGCTTTCCGCCCGAAACAGTCAACGCCGTCCGCCCCGCTTCCCGGTGTAGGCGATTGCTTCGCCTTCAAACGACACAAGTGTCGTCCGTCCGTCCATCTGCCGCCTACATTAATGATACACGGTTGCCGAGGCGGCTACTTCGGTGCCACACGTCCGTCCCTCCGCCTGCCCACCATTGCTATATAAACTGTTGCGCCGGCCATAGCCGCAGTCATCCGCATCTGTTCCCTTTCTCCTGTCCACACCACTACTGCCCACCATGGCTTCCTTGCGCTCCAGCGCTCTTCGGGACGGGTGGACGACGGACAACAAGGAGATGGCAGCCATTATTGTCGACCAGCTGGCCGGCAGGCAGCCAGAGGACGACGACGTCCCAATGGAGAACATGGTAGTCGACGATCCGGTACCACCCCCCTCCTCCGCGCCATCCTCGCCGGTGCATTGGACCATGACCATCGGCGAGGCCCGTGCCCAATATATGGACAGTGTGAGGCAGATGCGTCAGGAGCAGTTCCGGGAGGCGCAGGCCGACGCCGCCTACAACCACCATCTCCTCCAGGAGCACCTGCAAGGGAAGGAGCATATCACCGCGGAGCGGGCGGAGCAGGAGGCGCTGCTCGACTCGTACCGCTCCGCCCGCAAGGGCCGCCTCGAGCGCTGGCGGTACCGCATGCAGGTGGCGGAGGTTGCGGCCGCCTACAAAGAGGCTAGCAAAGAGGGCGATGAAGCGGGTGAGGTGTTGGCGAGACCGAGGACGAGGCAGAGGACAATGCCGGCTCTGACGAGTCCCCGCTCTGCTGGCGTCGATGAGGCCCTGCTCCGCCGAGGCCCCGTGGCGCCAACAACGAGGCAGAGGACACCGCCGGCTCTGCCGAGGCCCCGGCCCGCCAACAACGAGGCAGAGGACATCACCGGCTCAGCCGAGGCCCCACCCTGCCGGCAACGCGGGGGAGGATTTCCACCGCTCCGCTGAGGCGCCGCCCACCGGCAACGAGACAGAGGACATCACCGGCTCCGTTGAGGCCCCGCCCTGCTGCCAACGAGGCCGCGCCACACAGAAAACAAGGAAGAGTAGAACACGGCAGGTTGCCGCCGCTCGGGTCCAAGTAAGGCCACCGCTGCTACCCTCCTATTGAAGCCAAGCTAGGCGGGTTGACCATTGACGGCCGGTTAGCTTCTTGGCGGCGATGTGGAGTCGGGGAGTTCTGCTGGAGAATAACGCTGCTTCTACTTAACTGCTGGTGCAGTTGGCTGACTGACACGTGGGCCCAACAGGCCACATGTCAGTTACACAACTGCACCTGTAGTTAAGTCACTGAAGCTTCTGTTCGGCTCAGCGGGACACAGGTGGGTAGCTTTGGTTAATTAATTATACCTCCAGCGCACCCCTTTTTAGTTGAAGAATGTATGAAATGTAATGAAATCTGGCATGTTTATATGAAATCCGACCGTGTATGAATGAATTTATTTCGATTAGTTTGAATTCCTGTATCACTGGCATTGGATGAACATGCAAAACAATACGTACTAGCATTATTCCCAGGGTGATCACCTCGTTTGCAGCAGTTTCACATGTACTCCCTCTGGTCCTTTCTAGTCTGCATACAAGTTTTGTCTGCAGTCAAAGTATCTCTACTTTGACCAATCTTATACAAAAAAGTATGCACTTTCACAATGTGCGAAGTAAAAAGGAACATAAGGAGTACAAAGAGTTTGAGCAGCTTTTTAGCGTTTCTGTACATTGCAATCAAACACACAGGCCTGGCTATTCATAGAGAACATTCAAAACAATCGATGATTATGCATCTGAGCGACTCACATGTTAGAGGCAATATTTACTTCACAACTAAAGAACAAAGAAAAAAATTGATCGACGCTGCTGACAGCAAAGAGCGTCCCATTCGAAAATATCAAACGCATGTCTTGCTAAAATCAATGAGCAAAATTTGACAAGGTTGCCCCATTCCAAAATATCAAATGCCTATGATTGTGGAATGGGCAGGGTTTGCCATCAGTTCGGACATTGACATGGCACCTCGTGCTAAATAAACCAGTTGTTCTTTTTGTGCAGTTCCACCAAAATCAAACAAATTCGCGCATAGCTTGTATGATTTCGCCCTTATATGTTGCAATGCCTTGAACTTATCGGCACCTCCTTTCTTGTGGTGGAAATGAATGATTCGATGTATTCATGAACATTTTGTGAAGTTCCCATTGAAATCAACCTGAGCACCCCTGTTTGCACAAATACAAAAAGTGACTAGTATAGAGCAAACTGTACTATGAATTGGCAGTTTTAACAGGCACATACATGGTCCATGTAGAGCACACTTTTAGAAAAATGGAACTCACTAGAAAGAATCCTAGAACAACATTGTACTCGTGCATCACAGCAAAAAAATGGAGATTTTGTTAGTCCTTCTGAGTTGAAGTTAGTTTGGTCTTGTGGGGAGTAATGTAACCATCCTTCAACTGCTCCTTCCGATGATAAGATAGACATGGCTTCTTCATCCTGGCATAATCGGAACTAGTCACTTCACGTACTCCATATTCTTCTTCAGAGGAAGATGATCCTGTTGTGCAAAGACAAGAGGACTACTAAATGCTAGCATCACTGTTTGCTTGAAAAAAAGGAAAGGAAATATTTAAAACAGCACAGATGAAGCACTTCTCAAGGACAATACCACTTTTTCATGACAGTATCTAAATAGTAGCACACCACCAATAGAGATGACAAATCTCAATCATATGGATGAAATCAGTGGGCGAGTACCAACCTTTGTCAGGAGGCTTATTGTGTAGAGCATAGAGATGAAGCAATTCTCCGAAACCATCTGTTGCTATCTACGGTGGTGGCCATGCTTACTATATACTCCTCGATTAGTTTAATGGTTCCAACATCTTCTTGTGCAGTTGCACTAACATATATGGTATCTTCAAAGAAGATCCATGTTTGCACAAGTAGAGATAACTACATATTACATTAAGAGTGGCATCAAATCAGTGGCAAAACAATTGCTCGTTCCAGCCATAGCAATAAATTAAGATGCAAAACTATATCATTACTTGTGTCATCATAGTTCCAGTGCTTCATTACAGCACCGGGAGTAGATTTTTGTTTTTCTTCCCCTTGTTCTTCCCCTTCATCACTTGGTTCAATAACAAACAAGCTTCACCTTCAATGTAAGATTTGGCATGTCAATTAGGGAGCACAAGTATAGTACTAAACTTAATTTTTTGATGGAAGTGGCAAAGTACAGGCCAGCAGTTGTGAAATATCCTTATCTTACCTCAATGGGATATTACGGTGCACATACAGATTGGAAGTCTTGTCTCCATTTATGCAGTTCACTAAAATCAAGCAACATTATCGTACAAGTAGCACAACATATGAATGCACACTACAGAATCATGTGAAAGAAGGCTAGTACTGACCTCTCATGATGCGGAATTCAAACAACTCACAAGAAGAAGATCTGAACCAAATTCGCCTTAACGGATACGAAGTAAGATCTCCTCTTGTGCAGTTCTGAAGGAAACATGCCCTAGAGGCAATAATAAAGTTATTATTTATTTCCTTATATCATAATAAATGTTTATTATTCATGCTAGAATTGTATTAACCGGAAACATAATACATGTGTGAATACATAGACAAACAGAGTGTCGCTAGTATGCCTCTACTTGACTAGCTCATTAATCAAAGATGGTTATGTTTCCTAACCATGGACAAAGAGTTGTCATTTGATTAACGGGATCACATCATTAGTTGAATGATCTGATTGACATGACCCATTCCATTAGCTTAGCACCCGATCGTTTAGTATGTTGCTATTGCTTTCTTCATGACTTATACATGTTCCTATGACTATGAGATTATGCAACTCCTGTTTGCTGGAGGAACACTTTGTGTGCTACCAAACATCACAACGTAAATGGGTGATTATAAAGGTACTCTACAGGTGTCTCCAAAGGTACATGTTGGGTTGGCGTATTTTGAGATTAGGATTTGTCACTCCGATTGTCGGAGAGGTATCTCTGGGCCCTCTCGGTAATGCACATCACATAAGCCTTGCAAGCATTGCAACTAATGAGTTAGTTGCAAGATGATGTATTACGGAACGAGTAAAGAGACTTGCCGGTAAAGAGATTGAACTAGGTATTGAGATACCGACGATCGAATCTCGGGCAAGTAACATACCGATGACAAAGGGAACAACGTATGTTGTTATGCGGTCTGACTGATAAAGATCTTTGTAGAATATGTAGGAGCCAATATGAGCATCCAGGTTCCGCTATTGGTTATTGACCGGAGACGTGTCTCGGTCATGTCTACATTGTTCTCGAACCCGTAGGGTCCGCACGCTTAAGGTTTCGATGACAGTTATATTATGAGTTTATGAGTTTTGATGTACCGAAGTTAGTTCGGAGTCACGGATGTGATCACGGACATGACGGGGAGTCTCGAAATGGTCGAGACATAAAGATTGATATATTGGACGGCTATATTCGGACACCGGAAGTGTTCCGGGTGATTTCGGAGAAAACCGGAGAGTCGGAGGGTTACCGGACCCCCCCCCCCCCGGGAGAAGTAATGGGCCATATGGGCCTTAGTGGAAAGAGAGAGGGGCAGCCAAAGGTGGGCCGCGCGCCTCCTCCCCCTGGTCCGAATTGGACTAGGAGAGGGGGGCGGCGCCCCCCTTTCCTTCTCCCTCCCCACTTCTTTCCCCCTCCTAGTAGGAGTCCTACTCCTACTAGGAGGAGGACTCCTCCTTGGCGCGCCATAGAGGCCGGCCGGCCTCCTCCCCTTGATCCTTTATATACGGGGGCAGGGGGTACCCCTTGACACACAAGTTGATCCACATGATCATATTCTTAGCCGTGTGCGGTGCCCCCTTCCACCATAGTCCTCGATAATATTGTAGCGGTGCTTAGGCGAAGCCCTGCGACTGTAGAACATCAAGATCGTCACCATGCCATCGTGCTAACGGAACTCTTCCCTGACACTTTGCTGGATCGGAGTCCGGGGATCGTCATCGAGCTGAACGTGTGCTAGAACTCGGAGGTGCCGTAGTTTCGGTGCTTGATCGGTCGGGCCGTGGAGACGTACGACTACATCAACTAAGTTAACGCTTCTGTTGTCGATCTACAAGGGTACGTAGATCACACTCTCCCCCTCTCGTTGATATGCATCACCATGATCTTGCGTGTGCGTAGGAAATTTTTTGAAATTACTACGAAACCCAACAAGTTCCACTAAGATCAAGCAATCAAGCAACATTGTCGGTGTGACATTTTGGTTGAACTGCACAAAACACTCTTAAAACAAAAGTGTTTTGTGTAGTGCAACAAAAGGTCACAGTGGCACGAGGTGAAGCAGATAACCCTGTTTACACAGAGGTGCAAAGGAAACAATTAGTGGTCAATAATGGTGGATGGCACAGAAGCCAACAAAAAGAAGCATCTACCTTATCTAAATGGGAAAGAAAGCAAGACAGTAGCATTTCTCAAACGGTGGCATTGATTAATATTAACATAGAGATTATATTAACAATAAAATTCGTTAAACATGTAATTTGCTTTTAACTGTGGCATTGCATCAATTTTCCAGCGGCATTATTAGAGGGTGTTTGTTTACAGGGACATTTTGGTGTAGGGACTAAAAAAACTCCGTGTCAGTCCCATCTAAACCAAAGAGGAGGGACTTTTAGGGACTAAAAGTGGGCATTTGGGACTAAAGAAAGAAGACCCCGAGGGTGTCTTTTTGGGACTTTCCAACAGTTGCCCCTACCACGCATCGCACCTTGTCTCTATTAGTTCATTACTAGGGGTAACATGGTCTTTTAGCATGTCATTTAATAACCTCTAGTCCATGTTTAGTCCCTGGAACCCAGCAGGTAGGGACTAGGGAGTTTTTAACCAAACAGGGCCTTATATTAACAACCGCTAATGAGTTGCACGGGACAGTGGACGCACCAGCACCATGTGCATCTACCGATGTACTGTGGTCATGCACAGTCTGTTGCAACAAAGAACAAACAACCAAGGATCATATTTGTGTTGGTCCCAGTTTTGTTATCTTTAGACGCCTTTCCCTATGTGAGCGCAGCAAATCTAGTCCTGCTCAAACTCTACAGCCTTGTCCCTTCCTTTCCTTTTGAACTAGTACTTTCGGCCCTTCCTTTCCTCTTTGAACCACGTCCTAGATTTATGCGATACAACTTTCCCCACTACTTTCCCCCATTCCTTTCCTCTTTGAACCACGTCCTAGATTAATGCTATACAACTTTTCCCCTTCATTTCCCCTTTGAACCACGTCCTAGATTCGTGCTATATACAACTTTTCCCACTACTTTCCCCCACTCCTTTCCTCTTTGAACCACGTCCTAGATTCATGGTATACATGCAGCTAGAGCAATGCATGTGGAGTAAGTAAATTATACCTTAAGGTTCTTGGGGCATGGTTCGGTGAGCGACGGGACGGCGGCGAAGAAGAAGGGGTCGGAGGCCCTCCCGTGCCGCCGCTGGGTGGAAAGTGAACAGCTGCGCCGGTAGTCCCTCACCGACGGCGACAGCGTTAAGCCTCCTTCCCTTCCCGGCGGACAGATCCTGCCGGCTCTTTGAGCAGCAGTGAGGGGAGAGAGAGGCCAACGAAGTCTTGTTTAGATCTGGAGAGGGTGAGAGAGTGTGAAGAGAGCAACTACAAGCGCTGAGGCTCCAGCGGGAGAGGGTGAGAGAGTGTGAAGAGGGCAACTACAAGCGTTGAGGCTCCAGCTTGTATATATATATACTGGCGAGAGTGTGTGAAGCGTGCAAACCCTATAAAACATTTTGACCAGTCAAAGAATCCTCCTGGCACAAATTATGCTCAAGTGTAGTTATCGAACCCGAGACCTCAAGTTTGATGAGCGAACAGGCTAACCAGCTACACAACCCTCCCGTTATGTTCAACGAGAGGGAAATAACCTTTTATACATTCCTGCATTCGTGTGACAAGCATGCCGTGTTTTTTTGTGTGGGGGGGGGGGGGGTCATTGGGATTTCAACCATAATCGTGTCATGTGGCTTTGGTGGTAAGACTATCCACAGTGGTGCAGAAGTAATGCAGCCTTAGTCACCTTACCTCTCTCCACGTAGTACGTTGGGTCCCACCAGTCAGAGGGTGAAACAAACAAATTAATAAGAAAGATTAAAAGCGCCAGCGGTGTATCTTACCTCACACATCTCGCTACTGCTCGGGAACACTGTCCAATTGATCCCTCTGTTCGCTCACGTACTATTTTAAGTGAATCCTTATTATAACATGCACATAAATTTTGGGCACTTGTATTCGACTTAAGTCAGTGTGCCACCGTATCTCGTATACTTACTACTCCCTCCGTCTAGGTGTAATAAGTGACGTTAGAAGGTGCAACGGGACCAAGGTGCGTGCGTGTGTGTGTGTGTGTGTGTGTGTGTTTAACACCATGTGTGTGTTAGAGAGAGCGACAGATCGACCTACTCCTACAGAGAGATGTAGTGTAGTGTACGATTTTAGCCACGAGAGTCGGTGCATCCTCTCGTTTCTGGGCGTGTCCGGTACGGACATGCAGACAGCTGCCACGCCCGCTCCTGACCAGCCTGGCCCACCCAAAGCCCCTCCATCGCCCGCGCGCGCTTCCCGCCTGAAACGGTCAGCGCCGCTCCAAAGAATCGGTGTCGCATTCATGCCCGGGCAGAGCAGACGCGACCTCTCACTGGCGCAAGAGTGATGGTTGCTTCGTCCGTCCAACTTACTGTTGGGTTTATGTGATTTGTCGGCTCATTGGTCTATGCACAGAAGTAGAGAAATATCCACAGGGAGTGATGTGGGCAGCTGGAGCAGTGGTGCAAGCCGACTGTAAAGGGAGTAGTACCTGAGGGACGTAGCTCAACCTTGTGGAGGGCGGCGGGAGGCGGCAACTGCCCACGTCACGGTAGTGAGCAAGGGACGAAGGCAACCTCACCGGCTTTGTGAGAGAGAACGGCGGGGACCCCTGATCGGGACGTGCCAACAGTGGGTTTTCGCCGTCGGCGACGGCCACCGCATCTACACTAAGCATCCACCCCTTCCCCAAGCGGACGTGATCCGCCGAGATGTTAGAGATGTGGCCACAGTCGTTTTGTGCGAGAGAGTGTGAAGAGAGCAACCCCAGCAAGCAACCGTGTAGGCTGGCCCGTCCTGACTATGTATAGTGGAGCGGTTTCCTTTTCTCTCCATATGAACCTATCATATTGCGTATGTGCCACTGAAGAAAAAATACTTTATTTATAAATGACGCGGCACCTACTACTCGTTCTCCTATAACCTTGCGCTTGGCATCTCCAAAATATTAACCTTGTGATTTGCTCTTCGCCTCTTCGGGAATTCGAGCAATAATGGTAGTGTAGTATATATCGTTCTGGCTATATGAGACCGAATGAATTGATGCACGTCCAGCACGTGGGCGAGGGTCGAGGGGCGAGGGAGAGTGCTACATACGGAGCAAAATGAGTGAATCTACACTCTAAAATACATCTATATACATCAGTGTTTGGAGTATGTACTAGTAGTTCATATTGAAATCTACTAAAGGACATATATATTCCAAACAATATGATATAATCTCTATAAACAAGGTAGTAGGGACGAGGAGTAAACGAAGGGAGTAGTAAATTTTTCTCCTCGTCCTACGAGCCACCGCGCGCATGGGCGAGGGTGTTGGAGAACGTAGCAGAATTTTAAAATTTTCTACGCATCACCAAGATCAATCTATGGAGTCATCTAGCAACGAGGGAGAGGGGAGTACATCTACATACCCTTGTAGATCGCGAGCGGAAGCATTCAAGAGAACGGGGTTGATGGAGTCGTACTCATCGTGATCCAAATCACCGATGACCTAGCGCCGAACGGACGGCACCTCCACGTTCAACACACGTACGGTTGGGAAGACGTCTCCTCCAACTTGATCCAGGAAGGGGGAAGGAGAGGTTGATGGAGATCCAGCAGCACGACGGTGTGGTGGTGGAAGCAACGGTGATCTCGGCAGGGCTTCGCCAAGCTCAGCGAGAGGGAGAGGTGTCACGGGAGGGAGAGGGAGGTCCCAGGGGCTAGGGTGTGGCTGCCCTCCCTCCCCCCACTATATATAGGACCCCTAGGGGGGCGCCGGCCCTAGGAGATGGGATCTCCAAGGGGGGCGGCGGCCAAGGGGGTGGCTTGCCCCCCAAACCAAGTGGGGCGCGCCCCACCCCTAGGGTTTCCAACCCTAGGCGCAGGGGGAGGCCCAAGGGGGGCGCACCAGCCCACTAGGGGCTGGTTCCCCTCCCACTTCAGCCCATGGGGCCCTCCGGGATAGGTGGCCCCACCTGGTGGACCCCCGGGACCCTTCCGGTGGTCCCGGTATAATATTGATTACCCCGAAACTTTCCCGATGGCCGAAACTTGACTTCCTATATATAAATATTCACCTCCGGACCATTCCGGAACTCCTCGTGACGTCCGGGATCTCATCTGGGACTCGGAACAACTTTCGGGTTACCGTATACTAATATCTCAACAACCCTAGCATCACTGAACCTTAAGTGTGTAGACCCTACGGGTTCGGAGACACGCAGACATGACCGAGACGACTCTCCGGTCAATAACCAACAGCGGGATCTGGATACCCATGTTGGCTCCCACATGCTCCTCGATGATCTCATTGGATGAACCATGATGTCGAGGATTCAATCAATCTCGTATACAACTCCCTTTGTCAATCGGTATGTTACTTGCCCGAGACTCGATCGTCGGTATCCCAATACCTCGTTCAATCTCGTTACCGGCAAGTCACTTTACTCGTACCATAATGCATGATCCCGTGATCAAACACTTGGTCACATTGAGCTCATTATGATGATGCATTACCGAGTGGGCCCAAGAGATACCTCTCCGTCATACGGAGTGACAAATCCCAGTCTCGATTCGTGCCAACCCAACAGACACTTTCGGAGATACCCGTAGTGCACCTTTATAGTCACCCAGTTACGTTGTGACGTTTGGCACACCCAAAGCACTCCTATGGTATCCGGGAGTTGCACAATCTCATGGTCTAAGGAAATGATACTTGACATTCAGAAAAGCTCTAGCAAACGAACTACACGATCTTTGAGCTATGCTTAAGATTGGGTCTTGTCAATCACATCATTCTCCTAATGATGTGATCCCGTTATCAATGACATCTAATGTTCATAGTCAGGAAACCATGACTATCTTTTTGATCAACGAGCTAGTCAACTAGAGGCTCACTAGGGACGTGTTGTGGTCTATGTATTCACACATGTATTACGATTTCCGGATAACACAATTATAGCATGAACAATAGACAATTATCATGAACAAGGAATATAATAATAACCATTTTATTATTGCCTCTAGGGCATATTTCCAACAGTCTCCCACTTGCACTAGAGTCAATAATCTAGTTACATTGTGATGAATCGAACACCCATAGAGTTCTGGTGTTGATCATGTTTTGCTCTAGGGAGAGGTTTAGTCAACGGATCTGCTACATTCAGGTCCGTATGTACTTTACAAATATCTATGTCTCCATTTTGAACACTTTCACGAATGGAATTGAAGCGACGCTTGATATGCCTGGTCTTCCTGTGAAACCTGGGCTCCTTGGCAAGGGCAATAGCTCTAGTGTTGTCACAGAAGAGAATCATCAGGCCCGACGCATTGGGAATGACTCCTAGGTCGGTAATGAACTCCTTCACCCAGATTGCTTCTTGTGCTGCCTCCGAGGCTGCCATGTACTCCGCTTCACATGTAGATCCTGCCACAACGCTTTGCTTGCAACTGCACCAGCTTACTGCCCCACCATTCAAAATATACACGTATCCGGTTTGTGACTTAGAGTCATCCAGATCTGTGTCGAAGCTAGCATCGACGTAACCCTTTACGACGAGCTCTTCGTCACCTCGATAAACGAGAAACATATCCTTAGTCCTCTTCAGGTACTTCAGGATATTCTTGACCGCTGTCCAGTGTTCCATGCCGGGATTACTTTGGTACCTTCCTACCAAACTTACGGCAAGGTTTACATCAGGTCTGGTACACAGCATAGCATACATGATAGACCCTATGGCCGAGGCATAGGGGACGACACTCATCTTTTCTCTATCTTCTGCCGTGGTCGGGCATTGAGCCGTGCTCAATCTTGTACCTTGCAACACAGCCAAGAACCCCTACTTTGACTGATCCATATTGAACTTCTTCAATATCTTGTCAAGGTACGTACTCTGTGAAAGACCAATGAGGCGTCTCGATCTATCTCTATAGATCTTGATGCCTAATATGTAAGCAGCTTCTCCAAGATCCTTCATTGAAAAACACTTGTTCAAGTAGGCCTTTATGCTTTCCAAGAATTGTATATCATTTCCCATCAATAGTATGTCATCCACATACAATATGAGAAATGCTACAGAGCTCCCACTCACTTTCTTGTAAATGCAGGCTTCTCCATAAGTCTGCGTAAACCCAAATGCTTTGATCATCTCATCAAAATGAATGTTCCAACTCCGAGATGCTTGCACCAGCCCATAGATCGAGCGTTGGAGCTCGCACACCTTGTCAACATTCTTAGGATCGACAAAACCTTCCGGCTGCATCATATACAATTCTTCCTTAAGGAAACCATTAAGGAATGTCGTTTTGACGTCCATTTGCCATATCTCATAATCATAGAATGCGGCAATTGCTAACATGATTCGGATGGACTTCAGCTTGGCTACGGGTGAGAAAGTCTCATCGTAGTCAACCCCTTGAACTTGTCGATAACCCTTAGCGACAAGCCGAGCTTTATAGATGGTCACATTACCATCCGCGTCTGTCTTCTTCTTAAAGATCCATTTATTTTCTATGGCTCGCCGATCATCGGGCAAGTCAGTCAAAATCCATACTTCATTTTCATACATGGATCCTATCTCAGATTTCAGGGCTTCCAGCCATTTGTTGGAATCTGGGGCCGCCATCGCTTCTTCATAGTTCGAAGGTTCACCATTGTCTAACAACATGATTTCCAAGACAGGGTTGCCGTACCACTCTGGTGCGGAACGTGTCCTTGTGGACCTACGAAGTTCAGTAGCAACTTGATCTGAAGTTTCATGATCATCATCATTAACTTCCTATCTAGTCGGTGCAGGCACCTCAGGAACATTTTCCTGAGTTGTGCCACTTTCCAGTTCAAGAGGTAATACTTCATCAAGTTCTACTTTCCTCCCACTTACTTCTTTTGAGAGAAACTCTTTCTCTAGAAAGGATCCATTCTTGGCAACAAAGATCTTGCCTTTGGATCTGAGGTAGAAGGTATACCCAATAGTTTCTTTAGGGTATCCTATGAAGACGCATTTTTCCGATTTGGGTTCGAGCTTTTCAGGTTGAAGTTTCTTGACATAAGCATCGCATCCCCAAACTTTTAGAAACGACAGCTTAGGTTTCTTCCCAAACCATAATTCATACGGTGTCGTCTCAACGGATTTTGACGGAGCCCTATTTAAAGTGAATGCAGCAGACTCTAAAGCATAGCCCCAAAATGACAGTGGTAAATCGGTAAGAGACATCATAGATCGCACCATATCCAATAGAGTGCGATTACGACGTTCGGACACACCATTACGCTGAGGTGTTCCAGGCGGCATGAGTTGTGAAACTATTCCACATTTCCTTAAGTGCGTGCCAAATTCGTGACTCAAGTATTCTCCCCCACGATCTGATCGCAAGAACTTGATTTTCCTGTCACGTTGATTCTCAACCTCACTCTGAAATTCCTTGAACTTTTCAAAGGTCTCAGACTTGTGTTTCATTAAGTAGACATACCCATATCTACTCAAGTCATCAGTGAGGGTGAGAACATAATGATAGCCACCGCGAGCCTCAACACTCATTGGACCGCACACATCAGTATGTATGATTTCCAATAAGTTGGTTTCTCGCTCCATTGTTCCTGAGAACGGAGTCTTGGTCATTTTACCCATGAGGCATGGTTCGCACGTGTCAAATGATTCGTAATCAAGAGACTCCAAAAGTCCATTTGCATGGAGCTTCTTCATGCGTTTGACACCTATGTGACCAAGGCGGCAGTGCCACAAGTATGTGGGACTATCATTATCAACCTTACATCTTTTGGTATTCACACTATGAATATGTGTAACATTACGCTCGAGATTCATTAAGAATAAACCATTCACCAGCGGGGCATGACCATAAAACATATCTCTCATATAAATAGAACAACCATTATTCTCGGATTTAAATGAGTAGCCATCTCGAATTAAACGAGATCCTGATACAATGTTCATGCTCAAAGCTGGCACTAAATAACAATTATTGAGGTTTAAAACTAATCTCGTAGGTAAATGCAGAGGCAGCATGCCGACGGCGATCACATCGACCTTGGAACCATTCCCGATGCGCATCGTCACCTCGTCCTTCGCCAGTCTCCGCTTATTCCGCAGCTCCTGCTTTGAGTTACAAATGTGAGCAACCGCACCGGTATCAAATACCCAGGAGCTACTACGAGTACTGGTAAGGTACACATCAATTACATGTATATCACATATACCTTTAGTGTTGCCGGCCTTCTTGTCCGCTAAGTATTTGGGGCAGTTCCGCTTCTAGTGACCACTTCCCTTGCAATAAAAACACTCAGTCTCAGGCTTGGGTCCATTCTTTGACTTCTTCCCGGCAGCTTGCTTACCGGGCGCGGCAACTCCCTTGCCATCCTTCTTGAAGTTCTTTTTACCCTTGCCTTTCTTGAACTTAGTGGTTTTATTCACCATCAACACTTGATGTTCCTTTTTGATTTCCACCTCCGCTGATTTCAGCATTGAATATACCTCAGGAATGGTCTTTTCCATCCCCTGCATATTGAAGTTCATCACAAAGCTCTTGTAGCTCGGTGGAAGCGACTGAAGGATTCTGTCAATGACCGCGTCATCCGGGAGATTAACTCCTAGCTGAGTCAAGCGGTTATGCAACCCAGACATTTTGAGTATGTGCTCACTGACAGAACTATTTTCCTCCATCTTACAACTGAAGAACTTGTCGGAGACTTCATATCTCTCGACCCGGGCATGAGCTTGGAAAACCATTTTCAGCTCTTCGAACATCTCATATGCTCCGTGTTGCTCAAAATGCTTTTGGAGCCCCGGTTCTAAGCTGTAAAGCATGCCGCACTGAACGAGGGAGTAATCATCAGCACATGACTGCCAAGCGTTCATAACGTCTTGGTTCTCTGGGATGGGTGCGTCACCTAGCGGTGCTTCTAGGACATAATCTTTCTTGGCAGCTATGAGGATGATCCTCAGGTTCCGGACCCAGTCGTATAGTTGCTGCCATCATCTT
Organism: Triticum aestivum; assembly: GCF_018294505.1. Taxonomy (NCBI): domain Eukaryota; kingdom Viridiplantae; phylum Streptophyta; class Magnoliopsida; order Poales; family Poaceae; genus Triticum; species Triticum aestivum. The sequence continues at coordinate 78,206,650 of NC_057794.1, read as the reverse complement.
TCAGCTTGGTTTTCTCTAGGAACGCGTTGAAGTTGAGGACAATGTGGGCCATTTGATCTACAAGACATATTGTAAAGATTTTAGACTAAGTGCATGATAATTAAGTTCATCTAATCAAATTATTCAATGAACTCCCACTCAGATAGACATCCCTCTAGTCATCTAAGTGAAACATGATCCGAGTCAACTAGGCCGTGTCCGATCATCACGTGAGACGGACTAGTCAACATCGGTGAACATCTTCATGTTGATCATATCATCTATACGACTCATGCTCGACCTTTCGGTCTTCCGTGTTCCGAGGCCATGTCTGTACATGCTAGGCTCGTCAAGTCAACCTAAGTGTATTGCGTGTGTAAATCTGGCTTACACCCGTTGTATTCGAACGTTAGAATCTATCACACCCGATCATCACATGGTGCTTCGAAACAATGAACCTTCGCAACGGTGCATAGTTAGGGGGAACACTTTCTTGAAATTATTACGAAGGATCATCTTATTTAAGCTACCGTCATTCTAAGCAAATAAGATGTAAAACATGATAAACATCACATGCAATCAAATAGTGACATGATATGGCCAATATCATTTGCTCCTTTTGATCTCCATCTTCAGGGCTCCATGATCATCATTGTCACCGGCATGACACCATGATCTCCATCATCATGATCTCCATCATCGTGTCTTCTTGAAGTTGTCTCGTCATCTATTACTTCTACTACTATGGCTAACGCTTTAGCAATAAAGTAAAGTAATTACATGATGTTTATGTTGACACGCAGGTCATAAATAAATTAAGACAACTCCTATGGCTCCTGCCGGTTGTGATACTCATCGACATGCAAGTCATGATTCCTATTACAAGAACATGATCAATCTCATACATCACATATATCATTCATCACATCCTTTTGGCCATATCACATCACACGGCACATGCTGCAAAAACAAGTTAGACGTCCTCTAATTGTTGTTGCAAGTTTTTACGTGGCGGCTATAGGTTTCTAGCAAGAACGTTTCTTACCTACACCAAAACCACAATGTGATATGCAAATTTCTATTTACCCTTCATAAGGACCCTTTTCATCGAATCCGGTCCGACTAAAGTGGGAGAGACAGACACCCGCTAGCCACCTTATGCAACTAGTGCATGTCAGTCGGTGGAACCAGTCTCACGTAAGCGTACGTGTAAGGTCGGTCTGGGCCGCTTCATCCCACGATGTCGCCGAATCAAGATAAGACTAGTAACGGTAAGTAAATTGACAATATCGATGCCCACAACTGCTTTGTGTTCTACTCGTGCATAGAAACTACGCATAAACCTGGCTCTGATACCACTATTGGAGAACGTAGCAGAATTTTAAAATTTTCTACGCATCACCAAGATCAATCTATGGAGTCATCTAGCAACGAGGGAGAGGGGAGTGTATCTACATACCCTTGTAGATCACGAGCGGAAGCGTTCAAGAGAACGGGGTTGATGGAGTCGTACTCGTCATGATCCAAATCACCGGTGACCTAGCGCCGAACGGACGGCACCTCCACGTTCAACACACGTACGGTTGGGAAGACGTCTCCTCCAACTTGATCCAGCAAGGGGGAAGGAGAGGTTGATGGAGATCCAGCAGCACGACGGCGTGGTGGTGGAAGCAACGGTGATCTCGGCAGGGCTTCGCCAAGCTCAGCGAGAGGGAGAGGTGTCACGGGAGGGAGAGGGAGGCGCCAGGGGCTAGGGTGCGGCTGCCCTCCCTCCCCCCCACTATATATAGGACCCCTAGGGGGGCGCCGGCCCTAGGAGATGGGATCTCCAAGGGGGGTGGCTTGCCCCCCAAGCCAAGTGGGGCGCCCCCCACCCCTAGGGTTTCCAACCCTAGGCGCAGGGGGAGGCCCAAGGGGCGCACCAGCCCACTAGGGGCTGTTTCCCCTCCCACTTCAGCCCATGGGCCCCTCTGGGATAGGTGGCCCCACCCGGTGGACCCCCGGGACCCTTCCGGTGGTCCTGGTACAATACCGATTACCCCGAAACTTTCCCGATGGCCGAAACTTGACTTCCTATATATAAATCTTCACCTCCGGACCATTCCGGAACTCCTCGTGACGTCCGGGATCTCATCCAGGACTTCGAACAACTTTCGGGTTACCGTATACTAATATCTCAACAACCCTAGCGTCACCGAACCTTAAGTGTGTAGACCCTACAGGTTAGGGAGACACGCAGACATGAACGAGACGACTCTCCAGTCAATAACCAACAGTGGGATCTAGATACCCATGTTGGCTCCCACATGCTCCTCGATGATCTCATTGGATGAACCACGATATCGAGGATTCAACCAATCCCGTATACAATTCCCTCTGTCAATCGGTACGTTACTTGCCTGAGACTCGATCGTCGGTATCCCAATACCTCGTTCAATCTCGTTACCGGTAAGTCACTTTACTCGTAATGTAATGCATGATCCCGTGATCAACCACTTGGTCACATTGAGCTCATTATGATGATGCATTACCGAGTGGGCCCAAGAGATACCTCTCCGTCATACGGAGTGACAAATCCCAGTCTCGATTCGTGCCAACCCAACAGACACTTTCGGAGATACCCGTAGTGCACCTTTATAGTAACCCAGTTACGTTGTGACATTTGGCACACCCAAAGCACTCCTACGGTATCCGGGAGTTGCACAATCTCATGGTCTAAGGAAATGATACTTGACATTCGGAAAAGCTCTAGCAAACGAACTACACGATCTTTGAGCTATGCTTAAGATTGGGTCTTGTCCATCACATCATTCTCCTAATGATGTGATCCCGTTATCAATGACATCTAATGTCCATAGTTAGGAAACCATGACTATATTTTTGATCAACGAGCTAGTCAACTAGAGGCTCACTAGGGACGTGTTGTGGTCTATGTATTCACACATGTATTACGATTTCCGGATAACACAATTATAGCATGAACAATAGACAATTATCATGAACAAGAAAATATAATAATAACCATTTTATTATTGCCTCTAGGGCATATTTCCAACAGAGGGAGCGGGCGTAAGGCGTAGTAAGCAAGCTTCACCTCTTCCTGTGAGCCACCGCGCCCGTGGGCGGGGGAGACGGCGTACTAAGCAAGCTTCTCCTTGTTCTGCGAGTTGACGGGACACATCAAAAGTACTCCGGTGTATAGAGCCTTGCCTCTAAGGTAGGCCCCACATGGTTTGCCTCTTTTTTTAACATAACACGTCAAGTCGCAATTTGTTTGTTCACCCGTGGTAGACGATCCTCCCTCCACCAAGTGGACAACCAGTACACGTGCCAAATTACCACATGGGCTGCCTTTTTCGTACAGAAATGAGCTCCACCATGTACCCGCGCGGGTGTGGTTGGGAAAGAGACGGGAGTACGTGCGCCGTGCATGCACCTCTTCTCTTCGTGCACGTCCCCCACCTACGTGGGTGTGTATGAGAGATAGAAACCACGTTTGTGAGTGTTTTTTGTTTTGGGGTGGGGGTGGGGTGGGGGTTGATTTCGTGAATTATTTGTGGGAATATGTGTCGATGACATCTCAAACAAATTTTGCATGCAATGTGTGTGAAATGGAGGCCTATCCATATCATACATAGAGGGTCGGGCAATCCACGAGAAGAGAGGGAGGGGTCATAGCTATTGATAGAGTCGAAGAGAGGATCAAGTGGGTGAGTGCGAGATCGATGAAGAGAGCCATCGAAATTGTGTGTGTGTACAAGTCAAAGATATAGGGCGACTGGCCTACCGGAACGTTAGAGGGCACACGTCAAGTTTGTGTGTGGCAGGGAGACATGACTAGAGCGCTAGATGTATCGGTGTGTGTGGGGGGAGGGGTGGTGGGAGGGGTAGGCAGAGGCCTAACTATAGAGGTAGAACGACTCGTATATGTGTTGAGAAGGAGAGACCCAGCTATGTCTTGAGGGAGATCGGTCGACATCCATACATAACTGAAGGACGGGAAATATGATGGGAGAGAGAGAGGAGAGAGAGAGAGGGAGGGAGAGGGAGGGAGAGGGGTAGAGTGCTGGATGGGTGATGGAGATGCTTCTCGAAGATGGTGGGAGAGGCCTACTAGACAAACTGAGGGTGGAACTGCAATGTTATCAATAAGAGTGGGGATGTGTTTCTGTGTGTGCCTGTGCGTGATAGATCTATCGGGACGCATCCATGGATGACGAAGGGGAACCATGTGTTTGGTAAGCAAACCTAACTAGATCGGTAGATCAATTGTTGTTTGTCAGAGGAAGGGAGAGACACAACTAATGAGGTAGATCGATTGACGTGTGGGTAAAAACGAGTTATAAGGACCTAGCTAGCTATATGTATAGCAAGAGATCGGTCGGTGTACATCCATTTGTTAGAGGAAAATAAGGCCCAGCGAGACGGATAGACAGAGAGAATGGAGCTAGGAGGTGGTGCGAGAGGCCCAACTACTAGCTAGATAGGGGGAGGAGTGTGCGGTTCTGAGAGCGATGAAAAGAGGGGAGAGAGTTTACGCGTGTGTCTAACCATATGAGAGACACGAGGCAAGGACACATAAAGGAGGAGATTGAAGGTGTGTTTGTATGTTGTAGGCAGGCATCGCTGGAGAGGTTTATCGATCGGTGTGTGTCGGAAAGGAGTTGTGGAGACTCTGGGAGAACGACCTAAAGAAAAAAATGAATGTGCCCGGTCGATAGAATGCCGAGGGAGGAGGAGGGCGAGGAGGGCGTGTGCATGCACAAGAGAAAGTTAGTGGTAGCTACAAAGGTTAGAGGATTGTGTGGGTGTAAGAGACTAACAAAGATCATAATTTGATATGAAAGCGGATTCATATATTTGAATAGGAGATCATAGTGTTTTAAACATTGCATGCATGAATATAGCGGTGATACACGTGCTGTGCACATGTTATACCATAATATGATAATGCATGGTGTTTGCAACTCATAGCTAAATGCCGAACAATCTAAACCATACTATACATCAAACAATCTCACATTTTATTTGAATTTGTGATAATGTGTGGCGTTTGCAGCTTACAACTAAATATCGAACAATCTAAAAAATACTATATATCAAACATTCTCACATTTTATTTGAATTTGTGGTAATGTGTGGTGTTTGCAACTCACATCTAAATACTTGTAGGCGTAGGGGGCGGGGCACCATACATAATGTGATAAACACATTATACATATGAGACATGGTTTAGATTATGAAGATCTAGCTAGAGCTAGAAATGTAATGTGATTTGAAATCAAAATAAAGTGGATTCAAAAAATCTAGTTCGAGTTCATATAGTACACATAGTTCATATGTAACTCGAGACTAATCATGTGGTGTGCTATGAAGATAATACACAAATGATGGTTTAACTTGACAATAATGATGATTGTAGATCTTATTAAAACAGATAAACGAATTCAAATGCTTTTACTTCACAACAATCATTATTGTAGATCTTATTCAAATAGAGAAACAAATTCAAATTTAGTTCATATTGAAGCGGTAGTATATACGTTTGGAATGCACTAAAACGTTCATTTGAGTAGTAGGTTGCATGCATTATACACGTAGCGAAATATTTTAATTGAACATAACATGAATTCAAAGTTTTGAATGACATTTTAATTGAACATAATATTTTAGGGTGCATTGATTTGGTACAGTACACGTTAGGCTTGTCCGGAAATTTCAACCCGCGCCTTGTTAGCCCAAAATATTTAAGATATATCTTTGTCTTGTTGTGCTCCGACAACTCCCTCCATCTCAACCCGCGCCTTGCTATTCGGAAATTACAACGCGCGTGAAAACTCCCACCTCCTGTGAAATCCCGACATGCGAAATGCCCGTGGTACCCCTGAACCAAAAGAACCGCCTCAAATCGGTGGGGATACTTTCGTAACTTACCCCACATTTCAGACAAGCATGTCTCTAAGCCATGGTTCCCCGCTGCCATCCCATCCGCCCACCCATTCGTACACCGAGGCCGCGAAAACCCGCGACGAAACCCCACACCCTGCTCCTTCCGCCACCCAGCCGGAGCCTCTTCCCCGACGACGTCGTCCATAGCAACACCTCAACGTCCCTCATCCACCGTACTGGATGAGGATCCGTTGTCGATCTCATCGTCCCGCCGGTTAAGCCACCCCGTCCTCCACCTCCAAGGAGCTGCCCCGATGCTCCCCTCGTCTTTCGCGCCACCTCCATTCCCACACCGCCGGAAGAGCACCATCATCACCGTTTCCTCGGATGAACCTGCGGCCTAATCGGCGCCACCAAAGAGATTGTACACCAATCGCCGCATTTTCTTCTTGATTCGATCTCACGGTGCTGCTGGCGCTCGGTCCCGAGCTGACACGATGCGGCTCCATCCACGGCGGCGTCGCCGGCCACTTCCTCCACGGTGTCGCTCCCTCGGCGGTGACGTCCACATCAGTAGGACCTGCTGCTGCTTTAGCTCTCGCTCGTGCTGCTACTCTGCTCTTGCTCTCGGTCCCCTGCCTGGTCTACTCTTGCTACTGCTCTTGCTCGCGCTGCTGCTCTCGCTCTTGCTCTTGCTTGCGATGCTGCTCCGATTTAGCTACACTTCACTCCGATGCCGCCGGGGTGAAGGAAGAACCAGCCGCAGCGGGGGAGGGGGGCTCGCCGGAGAGGTACCCCACTATCTATCTTAGGGTTTAGGATGGGAGCGGTGGTCGCCGGCGGTAGCGGGGCGTTAGGGGGGCGGTGGCGTGGGGATCGTCAGAGAAAAAGCTCGGCACGGGGGGGGGGCTAGAGGGATGGCCGGGGCAGCGGTGGACCGGTGGTGGGGAGTGTTTTTGGGCCGGCGGGGCGGCGCACCGCCGGCCGCGGGCGGCGGGGGGCTGCTGTTTGGCCGGCTCAGGGGGGTGGAGGTTGAAGATGAACCGCAGACCCTTAATTTCGTATCCAACGATTGCAAAATCGACTGACCAGAGATGAAAAAGTCAGTCGACCGACGTGTAGCCTCACCTTGCTAGTGCGTTCAGTTTCGACAGCAAAATTCAGTTTCGACAGTTAAGTTCAGTTTCGACAGTTAAGTTCAATTTCGATAGTTAAATTCAGTTTCAACAGTTAAGTTCAAAGATGAGCGGCTGATGTATTTTACATCTAGCACTTTGTGTTTATGTATTTTACGTCATGTATTGGAGATGCTATTAGAATTCCACTCAGGTTAATGTTGTTCGTTGTCTCTCTTGTCCTGCTTCAGCCTCGGCGTCGTACAACTCACCGGAGCTGCTCCAACGACGAAACCCTCCATCACAGCGGAGCAGTACCTCGGGCTCCATCTCCAGACGCCTCAGATCTTCTTCCCCTCCTCTGACAGCCAAGTCAGCCGGAGCATCCTCACCGGCCAAGCCAATCACGCTGAGATCGACATGGCTTCGCCAAAGAGGTTGTACACTTGTTGCATCTCTTTTTTACTCTACATGTTATATATATACTGTCCACTGAGCACATGAGTTTGTTCCTTTAGTGTCTCCTTGAAAGAAAAAAAACGTAGGAATTTTAATTTTCACTTGTCGTCCTTTTCAAATTCCTATTCATGAAGCACAAGACTAAGAGATAGTAGCATAATAGCATTATAACCATACATTTTCTTGTGGTTTGACTTAATCTCACCATGCTTCTTTGCATCCTGTGATCTTCCAATTGTTGTGAATCAAACACCCAGATTGGCAGAAATCCTGTGTTTTTAAATTCTCTGTTTTGCACGTGCATTCCTATCCTATTCCTGTCTATTTCCTATCCCTGCATTGTTGGAATCCTCCAATTCAAACGAGCCCTTACAGAATTAATTCTCTTATAGATAGTTGTCAAAGAAAACATTGCATGGTTTGTCCCGCTCCTGCTGCGCCGTCGTCCACCCCATCTCAGCTGCTGCAACGACAGAAGGGTCCAGCACAGCAGGGATCCGACCTCTAGACTGTCTTTCACCGCCTCAGATCTTCTTCCCCACCGCTGGCAGCCATGAAAACTGCACTACCATCATCAACCGAGCAGATGACCTCGAGGACTACACGGGTCCGCAAGAGAGGTTGCACTCTTTCGTGTCTGCTTACGTTATGCATCGCTTAATATTACATGCTACTTTATCGTCCTGTTCACCGATTAGACTCTGAGTCAGCTCCAAACTAATGGTCAAACTTGAGTTTTTAAATGGTTGTGGGGTACATATCGAGGCCGCTATCAATAGTATCTATCTACTATTTGGTTAATCTCCGGTGTCTACTATGAGTTTCATGTTGGGTGGGAAACAAACAGTAAAGAAGCCATTATCTGTATTTTTTAACTGAAGCCATTATCTACCTGCTATTATTGGTTTTGGGTCTATCCACAGGTTGCTACCGTCACTCTGGATTTCTGCATGCACTCCTTACATAATCTCACTATGTTTTATTCCTATGCATGATAGTTATTGTAAACAATTGAACTGAACATGTAGAGCAAAAGAGACGAGCCTTGTGTGGCAATAAAATTTCATGCAGACATCGCTCCATGGTAGGCGCAAAGGCAACCCCCCCCCCCCTCCACCCATTTCGGATTGTAATCGAGAGGAAGATATCTGTTCTGAGGGGATTCAGAAGGAGAAGAAAACTCCTATTTACCCCCTGAGGTCTTCGCTCTAACTTGGCATGTTGATGTTGGTTATATCATGCATATGGTGTCTTGCATTGCTTACTTTATACATCAAATATGCCATATGCTTAGTTTAGACATCCTTTGTGCGAATGCCATCTGTTTAGTTTATTCATCATTTATGTGAATTATGCAACGCCATCTTGTTTAGCCAGGCATCATATATGTGAATTTTGCAATGCCATCCTGCTTAGCCAGTCATCTTATATGTAAATTATATCAGGCCATCCTTTTTTTCGTTACATATTACATTTGTCAACAATGTTATTACATTCAACTGCTCTTCGTGTGCATCAACCATTTGACACGGTGATGGCAAATTCTGGAGTGAAAACAAGGTCTTCAGAGCATACTATGCTATCTAACGAAGCGCATATCTCGCTCGTTACGGATAGCTCCTCAGAGGAGGATTCAGAGACAGATGACCAGTCCTATCCCCCCCTCCGAGGTGTATGCTCTAACTTGGCAGGGTTATGTTGCTCATATCATGCATATGGTGTCTCGCATTGCTATGTCATTTGATTAGTTTAGACATGCTTTGTGTGAATGCCACCTGTTTAGTGTCTAATTACCATATATGTGAATTATGGATTGCCATCTTGTTGCATGACATTATATATGTGAATTATACAATGCTATCTTGTTGCAAAGGCATTATATATGTGAATTATGCAATGCCATGTTGTTTAGCCAATCATCATGTATGTGAATTATATCATGCTATCATTTTTTTGTATTATGTATTCCATTTGTCGACAACGTTTGTATATTCAGCTACTCTTCCTATGCATCAGCCATTTGAAGCGGTGATGGAAGTATTTGGAGTGAAACAAGGTATTCAGAGCAGACAATGCTACCTGCTGAAGCAGACATCTTGCTGGTTACAGAGAGCTCCTCAAAGGAGGATTCGGAGACTGATGACCAGTCCTATTTTCCCCCTGAGGTCTATGCTCAAACTTGGCAGGGTTATATTACCCATGTCATGCATGTTGTCTTGCATTGCTTAGTTTTTACATCATATATGGATTGCCATATGCTTACTTGCTTACTATATAAATCATATATTTGAATTATATCATGCCATCATGTTTACATAGTACATACACATCATCTATTTAAATTATGGCATGGCAACCCATTTAATAAAGACATCATATAGTTATATCATCTCATCCTGTTTAGTGTTTACAGTCATCATATTTTGAATTATGGCATTCTATCCGTGAATGTATGTGAATTATGGCATGCCAACCTATTTAATAAACACATTATATAGTTATGTCATGTCATCCTGTTTACATAGTCTCATATTTTGAACTATGTCTTTCCATCTTTTTTAGTTAGCCATCATAATGTGAAATTGTGTCATGCTATCCTGTTTAGTTAGCCATCATATATGTGAAATTGTGTCATGCTATCCTGTTTGGTTAGACAACATAAATATGAATTATTTCATGCCCTCTTTTATTCCCCACTATCCATTGCACCTGTCTATCATACAATGTCTATACTTTCAATTACTTTTCTTGTTTATCAGCCATTTGAATTGGAGAGCGTGATGGCAGTATCTAAGGGAGTAACAACACGGTCTTCAGAAAAGATAGTGCTACCAGTTGATGCAGATAGAACCACGGTTGTACTTGCCCAAGGACCAGATCCACCACACATAACCCAGACTCTCGCAGATTGTACCCCTACCCAGTTGGACAGAGAACCAGCTACACCCCTTCTAACCCCAACCCCGGCAGATAGTAACCCAGTTCCAGTTGACACAGCACCATCTCCACCACAGAGCACCCAAACACGAGCAGTTAGTAAGGGAACTGCAGTGCCCAAAGCACGAGGACCACCACTCTGAATCCCAACTCAACGCTTAAAGGAGAAGAAGATTTGTTCTCAGGTCAGGTTCTGTAGCTATGGTTCATACTCCTTTGCTCTTGCATGACTGTATTTACTCATACCAACTATTTTCAAATTTGAAGGATGGAATTGAAACTCCAATGGCGCAACAGGTATGTTTTAAACCTGTTTCTTTAACTGGTTTGCTGTTGTAACCTGCTCTATGTTGATTTCAGTTTCAATTGAATAAACAGTTATGTTCTCATGTCATGCACATTACAAGTGTTGTTATTGCTCTATAGTTACCCACACTTATATTCTGTCTATTCTGCTTTGTCTTGAACAAATATTATTTGAACTGTGTCTCTATCTTGATTTGGCAACAAAAACTAGAATGATATAGACCATAAAGTGACCATGGTACATAGATATATGTTTGTTTCATGCTGTTATCCTGTCCACTTTACTACTGAAATCATTTACCAAAATGAGTTTCATATACAACATGGTAAACATGTGATGTGTCTGCTTGTTTCTCTTTTAGAATGCGGACAAAATATTGGAGAACAGTACCACGTTATCCAATGGTAAAGGAAGTAATGCAGATAAGGTTCAAGATAGTGAGACATCCCTGTTGGTCTCCAAGAAAGCTGATAAAAACTATCTTGACGATAGTGAGGGAACCCAAAAGTCCTGTCTTGATGTAGTGTTCGAGTTACTGGCCAGTACTGCTGGCACAAGCTCTTCGAACTCGCTGCCTGAATCAGTTCGTCTACTTGAGTCTCAACTTCAAGTTGAAAGACATCGATCAGATGTGCTGTGACAGGAAGCTGAAGGACTGAGGAAGTCCCTGCAGAATTCAGATGCATATTTTCTGGTGCAACAGCAAGCGTTGGAGGACTTAAGCGCCAAACAAGAGAAAGTTAATAAGCTTGCTAAGCATCTTGCCAGCATTATGGGTACCCAGGATATTGTTTCTTGAGATCTTCTGAAGTGGTTTCAGTTCTGGATTTGTTTTGCTGCGACGTTTATTTGCGCTGGTCGCCAACTTTGACAACCAGTGTATATGATATGCTGATTTGTTCCCTATATTTGCACTGGTGGCGAACTTTGATGCCCAGTGGATGTAATATGTGTAATAGCCGTGATAGCCTAGCGTTAGTTGCTTGCTTATTTATTTCCTTGTTGTCTTGTTTATTTGTTTGCTTGTAGTCATTGCAGTTCTTTTTCCGCGGTTAGCTAGTGGCTGCAATAACCTATTTTTTAAAACTAGGCCACAATAACCATGGGCTAATATTTACTGTAGTGACACTGGGCCTCCTACTCGCCGTAGAAACAGTGGGCCTTCTACGGGCCGTAGAAACAATGGGCCTTCTATGGCCCGTACAAACAATGGGCCTTCTGCGGGCCATATTATCAATGGGCCTTCTACGGGCCGTATAATCGATTGGCCAAACATGGGCCAAACAGACCACATTATGGTCGTAAACGGGCTAGAGTTGGAATCGTCCGTTCATGGGCCGACCATAACAAGCCATCGTTAATAGGCCGTATTTGATGACGCTATAAAATCGGCCCAACGTATTAACGGACCACAAACGGGCCGACTGTAACCACGGCCTAAATTTGGCCCACAAGCAGAAAATGACAGTAACGGGCCGTAAGTAAACGAATGCTGGAAATGAGCCCAAGAATAAATGGGCTCTAAGAAGGCCGAAAGATAACATGGGTTGGAAACGGCCCAACGGAATAACGGGCCGTTCATGGGTATAAAGTGATACACTGTTCATTACGGGTCAGTTTCACCATGGGCCGTTAATGGGTGTAAAGTGATACACTGTTCATTACGGGCCAGTTTCACCACGGGCCGTTAGTAGGCCAAGAGTTACATAGGTCCTCATATGGGCCGAAAGACATCATGGGCCATACATGGGCCAGAAGTGAAAACGGGCTGGAATCATATTGGATGGCCCAGATGACGCTACTGGGCCTAATTCGGATAGGGCGTAACAGTCCTTGGGTTAGCGGGCTGTAAATGGGCTATATTCGAACAGGCCATTAACAGGCTTTCCATGGGCCGGCCCGCCAGCTTTTGACCAAGTCAAACGGGCCGGCCTTTTCATAGGAATGGGCCTCTATTGGGTCGTGCCACGTGTCGACGTATCATAGGCGCCTTCCATCCAATGAGTGGTTGACATCTGTCCAAACGATGAGCCGACACGTGTTTCCTCCAGCCAATGATGATTTTACACGTGGAAAATCCCCATTGGTCGGGGTTGTTAATGGGTTATCGGATCCAAAACCCGACCCGATAGATTAACGGCGTTCCGTTACGGTGGATGCCACGTGTCGGTCACCCTTGACGAAAGCACTTCTGTGACGCGCGATTTATCGTCATGGAAGTGGACACTTCCGTGATGATAATTTTGGTAATGTCATGGAACACTTCTACGACAGCACAGGTATGACTATCTTGATTCTGTCATAAATTTGTCATGGATGTACATGCATGACAGAAAACGCGACCTACTGTGACAAACACGTATCATCACGGAAGTGTATTTTTTTTGTAGTGGTACCAGCTACCGATATCCTGAATAGTGAGCAGATATAAGCCATGGGATGAAACTAACCTCGATGGAAAACAGCAGTCGTTCCCAAAATTGTCCTATGTAGGTACATCAAGAAGCATGTTAAGAACAACAGGCTAAACATCAACCAAAATTACACATGGAAGACAAAATCATCTCCAAAAGATAGCTTCAGTGTGCAGGTTTAAGCACGCTAGTAAAGCAAAACAAGTGGAAAGGTGTGCTAACTGCAACAGGCCAAACATTTAACAACAAGCAAACATGGTCATTCAAACTGGTATTGTGTCGGTCTAAGTACACTGGTTATGGTTAAATAAAAAATGGAAAGGCATGATAACTACAAGATGTAGCAACCAAATGTAGTCATTCATAGTGGTATTGTTGAAACTGGTACTGATGAAATTGAACTGCACAGTTCATACTTGCACATATAGAACATCATGTTGTGAATAACTGGAATAAACAAGGCATACTACGAACAACCAAAGATAGCATTTGAAACTGAACATATGCTAACTACAAACAACCAAACAATCAAAAAACTTTAAAAGAGGCATATGCTAGCTATAACAGGCTTAACAGCAAGCAAATATATGCATTCCTATCGGTATATTTAAAACTGGATTGATGAAATGTACTGCACAGTAAATAATTGCACATATAGAGCATCACATTGTGAACAACTGAAATAAACAAGGCATACTGCAAACAACCAGATATAGCAATTAAAACTGGACATATTCTCACTACACTACAAAAGGGACTCGACAAAACAAATCATGGGTTTCCCCCTGTGAAGAGGCATCGCAAAACAAATCATGGGTTTCCTCACTTGTCACGGATGGGATCGTTCCAGTGGGAAGAGCACGGACCCTGGATGCGCTCCATGTTGTCGCGGATGGGCTCCTTCCCCTTGGAAGAGCACAGCTGTAGGGTGCCCTCCTTGATGTCGCAGACAGACGCTTTCCCCTTGGAAGAGCAGATGAGCTCTTTCCCCTTGGAAGAGACGGAGAGGGTGCCCTCCTCATGGTCGTCGTTGATGAGGTCTGACTTGGAAGCTGTGGATCCCAAGCCAGCGTCGCAGAACGTGTCCTTCAGAAATGACAAAAGGGGCTCGATGGCGATGTAGAATGGCAAATTGTTGACAGCGAGCCAGAGGAGATCAGCAGCGGGGCCATGGATGAGATCGATGGCGGTTGAACCCAAGGGCTTGGGGGTGGGCCACTTAACCTGTGACACAGCCAGCCTCAAGGCGTCGCTATCGATGACCTCGATGTCATAGCCGGCGGACGAGACATGCCCGCATACTCTAGCCTGCTGCTTGAATGTCTGCTGCCAGTAATGGTCGTCAGCTTCCGCGGTGACGTCGGGCGAAAAGACGGCTATACACCTCTTTTGGGCCAGTCGCTCCTCGAGCTACACAGGAAGCATTGTCGGGCTTAGGCTGCGATGCTCTGGAGTGGGGGATGTGGATCTATGGGAAATGGGGCATTTGGCAGGCGTCATCTAAGAAACTCAGGGCGGCCTAGGTATGGAGATCGGTGGGTAAGCTGCACGGGAAACCGGCAGATGTTGACAATGGAGGACTTGCGGCCGCGGCCACGGTGACAGTGGCGGCGGGGACTTTGCTAGGGTTTCGAGCGAGGGAGGGTGTGTGTGTGTGTGTGCACGCACGCCCGAGGAGGTTTTGGTGTGTGTGTGGGGGGGCGTGGGGTGTTTGAGGAAATGACGTGGGTACTTAAAATTTTACTACGCGGGAGTCAAAGGTGGGAGTGAAATGTCGGGCTATTAAAAATTTTGATGATAGTGCATCGCACACGATATGGAGATAACAACCGTGTGTTATGAAACAGAAAAACCCTCAAGGCGGGCAGATATTTTCTAGGGATGCGGGCGGGATTGGGAACAAGAAACATCGCACATGGTCCAGAGATAACAACCGTGTGCTATGAAACTAAAAAACCCTCGAGGCGGGCAGATATTTTTGAGAGGGGGAGCCTCGTGGAGCCCAATGTACTGTGCGGATGTGTGCGTGACAAATGCACCGGCGTGGCACACGGTTAGTTTGAGTGAACCGTGTCTGTTGTGTCATCTAACTTGTCTAATGTTCATAAATTTGGCGAAAAATGATGCGGGAGAGGGTCAGAACACGAACACACTTGCATGTGGACCAAATTTATGTATCAAAAGGGTGGTTCGATTTTCAAATACCAAATGCAACTTCGATGTGGCACCTCTCTTGCAAAGCGCACGATATTGCTTGCCCCCACCCCCTCGTGTTGGCACGAAGGGAATCCTAAGCTATGAATGCATGCCCCCTTCCCCTCAACCGAGGTTCACCTATCAAAGAGCGAAGTAGCTAGCAGCCCCCTCCTCCCTCGTGTCGGCGTGAAGGCAATCCTAAGCTATGAATGCATGCCCCCCCCCAACCGACGTTCACTGTAGCAAAGTGCGAAGTAGCTAGCAGCCCCCCTCCCTCGTGTCGGCACAAATGGAATCCTAAGCTATGAATGCATGCCCCCCAACCGAGGTTCACCTAGCAAAGTGTGAAGTAGAGCTAGCAGCCCCCCCCCCTCGTGTCGGCACAAAGGGATTCCTAAGCTATGAATGCATGCCCCCCCCCAACCGAGGTTCACCTAGCAAAGTGCGAAGTAGCTAGCAGCCCCCTCCCTCGTGTCGGTATGAAGGGAATCCTAGCTAAGCTATGAATGCATGCCCTCCCCCCCCCAACCGAGGTTCACCCTAGCAAAGTGCGAAGTAGCTAGCAGCCACCCCTCCCTCGTGTCGGCATGAAGGGAATCCTAAGCTGAATGCACATGCCCCCCCAACCGAGGTTCACCAAGCAAAGTGCGAAGTAGCTAGCAGACCCCCTCCCTCGTGTCGGCACGAAGGGAATCCTAAGCTATGAATGCATGCCCTCCCCCCCAACTAAGGTTCACCCTAGCAAAGTGCAAAGTAGCTAGTAGCCACCCCTCCCTCGTGTTGGCATGAAGGGAATCCTAAGCTATGAATGCACATGCCTCCCCAACCGAGGTTCACCTAGCAAAGTGCAGAGTAGCTAGCAGCCCCCCTCGTGTCGGCACGAAGGGAATCCTAAGCTATGAGCATGCCCCCCCCCCAACCGAGGTTCACCTAGCAAAGTGCAAAGTAGCTAGCAGCCCCCACCCCCCTCGTGTCACCACGAAGGGAATCCTAATTAAGCTATGAATGCATGCCCCCCAACCGAGGTTCACCTAGCAAAGTGTGATGTAGCAACCCCCCCCCCCACACACACACACACTTTCAGTCGGTTGGCCAGAGAGGCATATATCTCACCAAGATGGATCGTAAAACAGACCAAGAATAATCCACCTTGGTCGTACAACCTCTCAATTGTTGTTGGTTAAAGTGATGGCCGTCCATGCGACCCCGGAGATGGGCTAGCTCGCCAATAATCACGCAAGTAGCTAGTCCCCAAAGACAACCACTGCATGCGTGTGGCCCAAACATATGTATGGAGAGGTGTGTTTTTGAGTAACAATGGAACAACTTTGATGTGGCACCGTGATTTCGAACTAGAAATCCCCACACTGAGTGAGGGTTAGGTTGACAATGCATATGTATGTTGCACCACACTTCAACCCAACGACGGGGATTCATATATGCATGCATGTGTGCATAGTATATGCGCTCAAACTTAATTAGGTCTGAATCTCACCATGACCTGTACTATGATAACACAAACCAAATGAAGAATCCGCCATGGTAACATATCTTGTTGTTGGTCAAGGTGATCATGGATGTCCACGCGGGCCCACTAATATATAGGCTTGTTGCCGATCACCACGCGAGGGAGTGTATCGTTCGAAGGCAACCACTACATGCATATGTATGGAGGTGATGTGTGCATGCATGTTTGAATACACAACATTGATCTGGCACGTGTGTCAAAAATCGTACACTAGCTCCCCACACAGAGCGAGATCGGTTCATAATGGTGTTGTTGTACTAGCCACTGCTACCTCTTGAGCACTGCGTTGGTTTTCCCCGAAGAGGAAGGGATGATGCAGGAAAGTAGCGTAAGTATTTCCCTCAGTTTCTGAGAACCAAGGTATCAATCCTGTAGGAGGCTACACGTGAGTCCCTCGTACCTGCACAAAACAAATAAATCCTCGCAACCAACACGAATAGGGGTTTTCAATCCCTACACGGCCACTTACGAGTTTGAGATCTGATAGATATGATAAGATAATATTTTTGGTATTTTTGTGATAAAGATGCAAAGTAAAATAAAGGCAAAGTAAAAAGCAAAGGAAATAACTAAGTAGTAGGAGATTAATATGATAAAGATTGACCCGGGGGCCATAGGTTTCACTAGTGGCTTCTCTCAAGAGCATAAGTATTCTACGGTGGGTGAACAAATTACTGTTGAGCAATTGACAGAATTGAGCATAGTTATGAGAATATCTAGGTATGATCATGTATATAGGCATCACGTCCGAGACAAGTAGACCGACTCCTGTCTGCATCTACTACTATTACTCCACTCATCGACCGCTATCCAGCATGCATCTAGAGTATTAAGTTAAAATAGAGTAACGCCTTAAGCAAGATGACACGATGTAGAGGGATAAACTCATGCAATATGATGAAAACGCCATCTTGTTATCCTCGATGGCAACAATACAATACGTGCCTTGCTGCCCCTACTGTCACTGGGAAAGTACATCGCAAGACTGAACCCAAAGCTAAGCACTTCTCCCATTGCAAGAAAGATCAATCTAGTAGGCCAAACCAAACTGATAATTCGAAGAGACTTGCAAAGATAACCAATCATACATAAAAGAGTTCAGGGAAGATTCAAATATTGTTCATAGATAGACTTGATCATAAACCCACAATTCATCGGTCTCAACAAACACACCACAAAAAGAAGATTACATCGAATAGTTCTCCCCAAGAGAGGGGGAGAACATTGTATTGAGATCCAAAAAGAGAGAAGAAGCCATCTAACTAATAACTATGGACCCGTAGGTCTGAGGTAAACTACTCACACTTCATCGGAGGGGCTATGGTGTTGATGTAGAAGCCCTCCGTGATCGATGCCCCCTCCGGCGGAGCTCCAGAACAGGCCCCAAGATGGGATCTCGTGGATACAGAAAGTTGTGGCGGTGGAATTAGGGTTTTGGCTCCGTATCTGATCGTTTGGGGGTACGTAGGTATATATAGGACGAAGGAGTACGTCAGTGGAGCAACAGGGGGACCACGAGGGTGGAGGGCGTGCCTGGGGGGTAGGCACGCCCCCCTACCTCATGGCCTCCTCTTTTGTGTCTTGACGTAGGGTCCAAGTCTTCTGGGTCTTGTTCGTTGAGAAAATCACGTTCCCGAAGGTTTCATTCTGTTTGGACTCCGTTTGATATTCCTTTTCTTCGAAACCCTAAAACAAGCAAAAAACAACAATTTTGGGCTGGGCCTCTGGTTAATAGGTTAGTCCCAAAAATAATATAAAAGTGGATAATAAAGCCCAACAATGTCCAAAACAGTAGATAATATAGCATGGAGCAATCAAAAATTATAGATACGTTGGAGACGTATCAAGCATCCCCAAGCTTAATTCCTACTCGTCCTTGAGTAGGTAAATGATAAAAACAGAATTTTTGATGCGGAGTGCTACTTGGCATAATTTTAATGTAATTCTTCTTAATTGTGGTATGAATATTCAGATCCGAAAGATTCAAGACAAAAGTTCATATTGACATAAAAATAATAATACTTCAAGCATACTAACTAAGCAATTATGTCTTCTCAAAATAACATGGCCAAAGAAAGTTCATCCCTACAAAATCATATAGTTTAGTCATGCTCCATTTTTGTCACACAAGAATGCTATCATCATGCACAACGCCGATGACAAGCCAAGCAATTGTTTCATACTTTAGTAATCTCAAACCTATAAGCTTTCACGCAATATATGAGCGCGAGCCATGGATATAGCAGTATGGGTGGAATGGAATATAATGAGGGGGGTAATGTGGAGAAGACAAAAAGGAGAAGGTCTCACATCAACGAGGCTAATCAATGGGCTATGGAGATGCCCACTGATTGATGTTGATGCAAGGAGTAGGGATTGCCATGCAACGGATGCACTAGAGCTATAAATGTATGAAAGCTCAACAAAAGAAACTAAGTGGGTGTGCATCCAACTTGCTTGCTCACGAAGACCTAGGGCACTTGAGGAGGCCCATTGTTGGAACATACAAGCCAAGTTCTATAATGAAAATTCCCACTAGTATATGAAAGTGACAAAACAAGAGACTCTCTATCATGAAGATTATGGTGCTACTTTGAAGCACAAGTGTGGCAAAGGATAGTAACATTGTCCCTTCTCTCTTTTTCTCTCATTTTTTATATGGCCTTTCTCTTTTTTATGGCCTTTATCCCTTTTTTATAATTCCTCACTTGGGACAATGCTCTAGAAAATGATGATCATCACACTTCTATTTATTTACAACTCGATACTAGATCAAAAGATGACTCTATATGAATGCCTCAGGCGGTGTACCGGGATATGGAATGGACCAAGAGTGACATGTATGAAAGAATTATGAACGGTGGCTTTGCCACAAATACTATGTCAACTACATGATCATGCTAAGCACTATGACAATAATGAATGTGTCATGATAAATGGAACGGTGGAAAGTTGCATGGCAATATATCTCGGAATGGGTATGGAAATGCCATAATAGGTAGGTATGGTGGCTGTTTTGAGGAAGATATAAGGAGGTTTATGTGTGAAAGAGCGTATCATATCACGGGGTTTGGATGCACCGACGAAGTTTGCGCCAACTCTCAATGTGAGAAAGGGCAATGCACGGTACCGAAGAGGCTAGCAAGAATGGAAGGGTGAGAGTGCGTATAATCCATGGACTCAACATTACTCATAAAGAACTCACATACTTATTGCAAAAATCTACAAGTCATCAAAAACCTCGGCACTACGCGCATGCTCCTAGGGGGATAGATTGGTAGGAAAAGACCATCGCTCGTCCCCGACCGCCACTCATAAGGAGGACAATCAAATAACACCTCATGTTTCAAATTTGTTACATAACGTTTACTATACGTGCATGCTACGGGACTTGCAAACTTCAACACAAGCATTTCTCAGTTTCACAACTACTCAACTGGCACGACTTTGATATTATTACCTCCATATCTCAAAACAATCATCAAGCATCAAACTTTTCTTTGTATTCAAAAGACTCATAAGAAAATTTTACTAATCTTGAATACCTAGCATATTAGGATTTTAAGCAAATTACCATGCTATTTAAGACTCTCAAAATAATCTAAGAGAATCCTAAGAGATCAATAGTTTCTATAAAACAAATCCACCATCGTGCTCTAAAAGATATAAGTGAAGTACTAGAGCAAAACTATATAACTCAAAAGATATAAGCGAAGCACATAGAGTATTCTAGCAAATTCCAAATCATGTATGGCTCTCTCAAAAGGTGTGTACAGTAAGGATGATTGTGGTAAACTAAAAAGTAAAGACTCAAATCATACAAGACGCTCCAAGCAAAACACATATCATGTGGCGAATAAAAATATAGCTCCAAGTAAAGTTACCGATAGAAGTAGACGAAAGAGGGGATGCCTTCCGAGGCATCCCCAAACTTTGGCTTTTAGGTGTCCTTAGATTATATAGGGGGTGCCATGGGCATCCCCAAGCTTAGGCTCTTTCCACTCCTTGTTCCATAATCCATCAAATCTTTAGCCAAAACTTGAAAACTTCACAACACAAAACTCAAAGTAGAAAATCTCGTGAGCTCCGTTAGGGAAAGAAAACAAAAGACCACTTCAAGGTACTGTAATTAACTCATTCTTTATTTATATTGGTGTTAAACCTACTGTATTCCAACTTCTCTATGGTTTATAAACTATTTTACTAGCCATAGATTCATTAAAATAAGCAAACAACACACGAAAAACAGAATCTGTCAAAAACAGAACAGTCTGTAGTAATCTGTAGCTAGCGCAAGATCTGGAACCCCAAAAATTCTAAAATAAATTTCTGGACGTGACGAATTTGTCTATTAATCATATGAAAAAAGAATTAACTAAATATAACTTACCAAATAAAAATGGCAGCAGTTCTCGTGAGCGCTAAAGTTTCTGTTTTTTACAGCAAGTGTAACAAGACTTTCCCCAAGTCTTCCCAACGGTTCTACTTGGCACAAACACTAATTAAACACAAAAAAACACAAACAAAACAGAGGCTAGATAAATTATTTATTACTAAACAGGAGCAAAAATCAAGGAATAAAAATAAAATTGGGTTGCCTCCCAACAAGCGCTATCGTTTAACGCCCCTAGCTAGGCATAACAAGCAAGGATAGATCTAGGTATTGCCATCTTTGGTAGGCAATCCATAAGTGGATCTCATAATAGATTCATAAGTTAATTTAATTTTCTTTCTAGGAAAGTGTTCCATGCCTTTACTTAATGGAAATTGGAATCTAATATTTCCTTCCTTCATATCAATAATTGCACCAATCGTTCTAAGGAAAGGTCTACCAAGAATAATAGGACATGAAGGATTGCAATCTATGTCAAGAACAATAAAATCTATGGGCACATAATTCCTATTTGCAACAATAAGAACATCATTAATTCTTCCATAGGTTTCTTAATAGTGGAATCCACAAGGTGCAATTTTAAAGAGCAATTGATACGTCTCCAACGTATCTATAATTTTTTATTGCTCCATGCTATATTATCTACTGTTTTGGACATTATTGGACGTATCTATAATTTTCCTAGAAAACTTTATAATTAATGGGAACCTACAATTAAAATTAAAATTAAAGATCATGAATGTTATGCTTTGTGTGATTTGGGTGCTAGTGTTTCCACGATCCCAAAAACTTTGTGTGATTTGCTAGGTTTCCGTGAATTTGATGATTGTTGTTTAAACTTGCACCTTGTGGATTCCACTATTAAGAAACCTATGGGAAAGATTAATGATGTTATTATTGTTGCAAATAGGAATTATGTGCCCGTAGATTTCAAAATTCTTGGTATAGATTGCAATCCTTCATGTCCTATTATTCTTGGTAGACCTTTCCTTAGAATGATTGGTGCAATTATTGATATGAAGGAAGGGAATATTAAATTCCAATTTCCATTAAGGAAAGGCACGGAACACTTCCCTAGAAAGAAAGTTAAATCATCATATGAATCTATTATGATAGCCACTTATGGATTGCCTACCAAAGATGGCAATACCTAGATCTATCCTCGCTTTTATGCCTAGCTAGGGGCGTTAAACGATAGCGCTTGTTGGGAGGCAACCCAATTTTATTTTTATTCCTTTCTTTTTGCTCCTGTTTAGTAATAAAAAAATTATATAGCCTATGTTTTGGTTGTGTTTTTGTGTTTAATTAGTGATTGTGCCAAATAGAACCGTTGGGAAGACTTGGGGAAAGTCTTTTTGATCTTGCTGCAAAAAAACAGAAACTTTAGCGCTCACGAGAATTGCTGCAATTTTTTATTGGAGAGTGATATTTAGTAAATTCTTTTTGCAGATGATTAATAGATAAATTACTTACGTCCAGAAATTTATTTTAGAATTTTTGGGGTTACATAAGTTTGCGTTAGTTACAGATTACTACAGACTGTTCTGTTTTTCACAGATTCTGTTTTTCGTGTGTTGTTTGCTTATTTTGATGAATCTATGGCTAGTAAAAGAGTTTATAAACCATATATTAGTTGGAATACAGTAGGTTTAATACCAATATAAATAAATAATGAGTTCGTTTCAGTACCTTGAAGTGGTGTTTTGTTTTCTTTCGCTAACGGAGCTCATGAGATTTTCTTGTTAAGTTTGGTGTTGTGAAGTTTTCAAGTTTTGGGTAAGGATTTGATGGATTATGAAATAAGGAGTGGCAAGAGCCTAAGATTGGGGATGCCCATGGCATCACAAGGTAAAATACAAGGATACCAAAAAGCCTAAGCTTGGGGATGCCCCGGAAGGCATCCTCTCGTTTGTCTTCGTTCATCGGTAACTTTACTTGGAGCTATATTTTTATTCGCCACATGATATGTGTTTTGTTTGGAGCGTCTTGTATGATTTGAGTCTTTGATTTTTAGTTTACCACAATCATCCTTGATGTACACACCTTTTAAAAGAGACACACACTGAATTAGAATTTATTAGAATACTCTATGTGCTTCAGTTATATCTTTTGAGCTATATAGTTTTTTCTCTAGTGCTTCACTTATATCTTTTAGAGCACGACAGTGGTTTTATTTTATAGAAATAATTGATCTCTCATGCTTCACTTATATTATTTTGAGAGTCCTTTAGAACAACAGGGCAATTTGCTTTTAGGCATAATAAGAACTTTCATACAAGTGCATTGAATACTAAGAGAAGTTTGATACTTGATGATTGTTTTGAGATATGGAGATGGTGATATTAGAGTCATGCTAGTTGAGTAGTTGTGAATTTGAGAAATACTTGTGTTGAAGTTTGTGATTCCCGTAGCATGCACGTATGGTGAACTGTTATGTGATGAAGTCGGAGAACGATTTATTTATTGATTGCCTTCCTTATGAGTGGCGGTCGGGGACGAGCGATGGTCTTTTCCTACCAATATATCCCCCTAGGAGCATGCGTGTAGTACTTTGTTTCAATAACTAATAGATTTTTGCAATAAGTATGTGAGTTCTTTATGGCTAATGTTGAGTCCATGGATTATACGCACCCTCACCCTTCCACATTTGCTAGCCTCTCTAGTACCGCGCAACTTTCGCCGGTACCATAAACCCACCATATACCTTCCTCAAAACAGCCACCATACCAACCTATTATGGCATTTCCATAGCCATTCCGAGATATATTGCCATGCAACTTTCCACTGTTCCGTCTATTATGACACGCTTCATCATTGTCATATTGCTTTGCATGATCATGTAGTTGACATCGTATTTGTGGCAAAGCCATCGTTCATAATTCTTTCATACATGTCAATCTTGATTCATTGCATATCCTGGTACACCGCCGGAGGCATTCACATAGAGTCATATTTTGTTCTAAGTATTGAGTTGTAATTCTTGAGTTGTAAGTAAAAAGAAGTGTGAGTCATATTTTGCACTAGTGAGGAAAGGATGATGGAGACTATGATTCCCCCACAAGTCGGGATGAGACTCCGGACAAAAAAAAAAGAAAAAAGAGCGGCCAAAAAGAAAAAGAAAAAAAGAAGAAGGCCCAAATAAAAAATGGAAAAAAATAAAATTAGAGAAAAAGAGAGAAGGGACAATGTTACTATCCTTTTTCCACACTTGTGCTTCAAAGTAGCACCATGATCTTCATGATAGAGAGTCTCTTATGTTGTCACTTTCATAAACTAGTGGGAATTTTACATTATAGAACTTGGCTTGTATATTCCAATGATGGGCTTCCTCAAATTTCCCTAGGTCTTCATGAGCAAGCAAGTTGGATGCACACCCACTTAGTTTCTTTTGTTGAGCTTTCATACACTTATAGCTCTAGTGCATCCATTGCATGGCAATCCCTACTCACTCACATTGATATCTATTAATGGGCATCTCCATAGCCCATTGATACGCCTACTTGATGTGAGACAATCTTCTCCTTTTCTCTCTTCTCCACAACCACCATTCTATTCCACCATAGTGCTATATCCATGGCTCACGCTCATATATCGCGTGAAGATTGAAAAAGTTTGATAACATCAAAAGTATGAAACAATTGCTTGGCTTGTCATCGGGGTTGTGCATGATTTAATATTTTGTGTGATGAAGATAGAGCATAGCCAGACTATATGATTTTGTAGGGATAACTTTCTTTGGCTATGTTATTTTGAGAAGACATGATTACTTAGTTAGTATGCTTGAACTATTATTATTTCTATGTCAATATTAAACCTTTATCTTGAATCTTTCAGATCTGAACATTCATGCCACAATAAAGAAAAATTACATTGAGAAATATGTTAGGAAGCATTCCACATCAAAAATTCTGTTTTTATCATTTACCTACTCGAGGACGAGCAGGAATTAAGCTTGGGGATGCTGATACGTCTCCAATGTATCTATAATTTTTGATTGCTTCATGCTATTATATTATCTATTTTGGACATTAATGGGCTTATTTTTACACTTTTATATTATTTTTGGGACTAACCTATTAACCGGAGGCCCAGCCCAAATTGTTGTTTTTTACCTGTTTTAGAGTTTTGCCGAAAAATAATATCAAATGGAGTCCAAACGGAATGAAACCTTCGGGGGCGTTATTTTTGGAACAAACGTGATCCAGGAGACTTGGAGTGGACGTCAAGAAACAATCGAGGAGGCCACGAGGCAGGGGCGCGCCCTCCACCCTCGTGGGCCCCTTGTTGCTCCACCGACCAACTTCTTCCTCCTATATATATCCATATACCCCGCAAACATCCAGGAGCACCACGAAACCCTATTTCCACCGCCGCAACCTTCTATACCCAAGAGATCCCATCTTGGGGCCTTTTCCGGAGCTCCGCCGGAGGGGGCATTGATCATGGAGGGCCTCTACATCAACTCCATGGCCTCTCCGATGATGTGTGAGTAGTTTACCTCAGACCTTCGGGTCCATAGCTAGTAGCTAGATGGCTTCTTCTCTCTCTTTGGATCTCAATACAAAGTTCTCCTCGATCCTCTTGGAGATCTATTCAATGTAATCTTCTTTTGCAGTGTGTTTGTCGAGATCCGATTAATTGTGAGTTTATGATCCAGATTATCTATGAACAATATTTGAATCTCCTCTGAATTATTTTATGTATGATTGGTTTATATTTGCAAGTCTCTTTGAATTATCAGGTTGGTTTGGCCTACTAGATTGATCTTTCTTGCAATGGGAGAAGTGCTTAGCTTTGGGTTCAATCTTGCGGTGCTCGATCCGAGTGACAAAAAGGGAAACGATACGTATTGTATTGTTGCCATCGAGGATAAAAATATGGGGTTTACATCATATTGCATGAGTTTATCCCTCTACATCATGTCATTTTGCTTAAGGCGTTACTCTGTTCTTATGAACTTAATACTCTAGATGCATGCTGGATAGCGGTCGATGTGTGGAGTAATAGTAGTAGATGCAGGCAGGAGTCGGTCTACTTGTCTCGGACGTGATGCCTATATACATGATCATGCCTAGATATTCTCATAATTATTCACTTTTCTATCAATTGCTCGACAGTAATTTGTTCACCCACCGTAATACTTATGCTATCTTGAGAGAAGCCACTAGTGAAACCTATGGCCCCCAGGTCTATTCTCCATCATACAAGTTTCCAATCTATTTTATTTTGCAATCTTTACTTTCAATCTATATCATAAAAATACCAAAAATACTTATCTTATTATTATCATCTCTATCAGATCTCACTCTTGCAAGTGGCCGTGAAGGGATTGACAACCCCTTTATTGCGTTGGTTGCGAGGTTCTTATTTGTTTGTGTAGGTACGAGGTGACTCGCACGTGGTCTCCTACTGGATTGATACCTTGGTTCTCAAAAACTGAGGGAAATACTTATGCTGCTTTACTGCACCACCCTTTCCTCTTCAAGGGAAAACCAACGCAGTGCTCAAGTGGTAGCAAGTGGCTCACAACTCGTAGTGTACTGCGAGCCACCCGCCACCCCAGACGCACACACCCACACACACACCGTGAATCCACCGCAATTAGGATGCATGTTAAATTAATTATCCCGCGATGAACATACATGTTACCAAAGGAGGGACGTTTTAATTTCAAAAAAATCACAGAGATCATTAAGACGTTTCAGTACATTGATTGATTGATTTTATATGGGTATAATGTGCAAAAATCAAATTTGAGCTACATGCACACGTGACAGTGCACCTATATGGATTGCAAAAACACATGTGTCTCACTGGGTGCATGTTTACTCCCCGTGCAATAATTTCAAACATTGAGAATCTTGATTTTTAAATTCTAGTACATCCAAAACTTATTTGAAGTTCATGAAACTTATCGTGTTGTCATATGGACACCAATACAAAGTGGCATTGTACTTTTTTGTCAAATTTGAGACCAGTTCTGATGTAATCTTTATCTAATTACAGACGGGAGATTATTAATAATTGGGAACCAATATCCCAAACGGATTATTTATTCGAACCGTGAGCGTTAGACCAACACTGGATATGTGCCATGCTTCGGTTAAGCAATAGAGCGGCAGCATTAATCATCCAAATAGAAAAACAATATACGTGCCGCCGCGTGACCCGTGTGACGTGCGAGCAGGCGTTAGTTGACGGGACGCATGCGAGCAGTCCGCAGCGCAGGCAGACGGGGAGGCATGCGTGCAGGTGTGTGAATTGACGGAGGCGTGCTCGCTGCGCAGTGTCATTAGAAGGCGTGCGAGTAGCTGTGTGAAACTTTGGTAGGCATGCTAGTAGTCTGGTGAGCAGGCTCACCGGGAGGCGAGACAATGGTTTGACCGCCTCCCGCCTCTCTCCCACAACTCCCACTACTCCTTATTAATGGTGTGCCCGAGCGGCTGCACCCCCCATTCTCGCTACGCACACACAATCCTCTCTCTCCGCTTGCATCCTCGACTCCGCTCTCAGTCCTCAAAGCCGTCAGTGTATGAGGATGTTGCCAAAGCGCCCCATCGGAGGGAGTGGCGACGCCGGGGCTGCTAAAGCACCAGAGCATGGCGTGGAGATGGAGATAGAGGTTGCCGTCACCGCCGGCAAGTTATCATTGCACCCTAACATCATCGACGGTGTCGAGCTTCCATAGCCGGAGGCGGAGTTCCACACCGACTCCGACGACCACTCCGGCGATGACTCCGACGACAACAGACAGCTGGTTAGTCATCTATACCCATTTATGTGCCAAATAGATCATAGGGTTTCTCTGGTTACTCCTGCCTCCCCCTTTTTGGAATAGAAATCATGTGGTTATGTTCTCCCAATCCATGAAATCTGAGTAAGTTTCATTAGATCCGTGTAGTGTATTGATTGTTTGAATGGTATAGGTGATAAGTTATTAGTTGTTTCATCTGTGCAAATGATTTCTGCTAGTAATCCGACTAGGGTTAGTGTTCGTGCTAATAATTCCTAGCCAGGACTTGACAATTGATTTTGAATGACCTACCTATGTTTGTGCCATTATTTTCTTCAAGATTGGTCTGTACATAGACGACTATGCTTAAAAATCAAACCATAATATCTGGATATGTATAAATAAATAGCCATAAATTCCTAATACTATTTCACGGCATCTAATCAGTGATTTGATGCAAATTTGTTTTACTATTTGTATAGGTGCTGTCTGGCAATGTGGACAGCGAGGATGAAGATGCCCAGAGGAGGTACAAGAGGCAAATCCTGAGGGAGCTTTATGCGGGAATGCATAACAGGTGTATTAGGACCTGGAACGACGGCTATGGATGCCCATTTTGCAACGACAAGGTTCATGACGCGTATCTAAGTGTTCTGGCGCATGCAAGAGGACGGGCAGTTGGCTCCTTCAAGCAGAAGTATTCTCCCAGGGTGGCGCATGACGCGTACGCCGAGTACCCGGAGAAGCTTCAGGATCGTGCCAGACGCATGTGAGATGAGATGTGGGATGGATCAAACTATGTACGCTTGAGTATGCTTAATGGCGGTTGAACTATGTACTTATGGTTGAACTATGCTTATGTACGTGTACACTTATTATCTATGCCTGAGTATGTTAAATATTTCGCCAAATTGTGGTAAAAATTACAACAGGGGACCCATAAACCAGGAAGGAGGTAGTACATCAATCACACACGGTTCCCAAAATTGGAACCGTGTGCAATGACTTCCATTTTGCCTGCTATGTCAATCACACACGGTTCGCTCTAACAAATTGTCGCCCCCAAAATTCTTTGTGGGACAGAAAACCCTCACCACCCAATTCAAAAAAGAAAAAAGAAAACCCTCACCATCCCCACGTCACAAAAACCCTCACCCCGCCCACCACCCCCTCGGCCCCTCCGGTACGTTCCCCATTCACACCTGCACAAGCTCCTCTGCGTCTATGCCATGGCACCGCCTATCATGACGGTAAACACTTAGCTCGATGCCTACCACCGCCGCCAGGCCACTGGCAAAGCCCACCGCATTTTGCCACTTTCGCTTGCCGCTGCCTATCGCCATAAACTTTCTTGTCGGAGTAAATGACCACGGGTAGCCTAGCCGGTACCCCCTGGCTCTTCTGAAAAATTACAAGCCGATCCGGCCCTCGAGAATCCAAGACGTGGGGCCGCCTTACCCTTGCTGGCTGTCTCCCAGGCCGGCTATCGGAAGGCGACCCGACTTTAGCCCTCATGAAGAAAGCCGCGGGAGGGCCGGCTCCGAGAAGCCGGCCGCGAGAAGGCCGACTCCAAGAAGCCGGCTCCCACAAAGCGATCAAGATTGTACCCTCGAAGTCTGCATCCACATAACGGCGATGTGATGGGGCGTGGCTACAGTAAAGCCTGCCACACCTGAATCCCGGAGCACGCCTGGCACAGTGCGTCGTACGGGTGGCCATGGCCCGTCCGGCACGGCACTGTTGCCACGTTGACCCTGATGTCATCCACGACGGGCTGCTAGTGCGTCCCACGGGCGGTGGGTCCCTTCGGGCAGAGAGACACCCGAAGGCGGCCAGGCCTCCCCTAGTCAGCCCAAGACAGAGCCGGCTCTCTACAGCCGGCTTGCCACCTCCCTCGAGGGAGACGCCCCATTAAGGAGACAAGACGCGGTGAGGCTACAGCGATCACCTGCCGGACGGCGGCACTGTAGCCACGCCCCCCTCGGCGAAGCCCTCGTCACCAGGATTGAGCAACAGTAACCAGCCACTGACAAGGCCTTGGATAGTGGGGCCTGCCTGTCAACCAAGGAGCCGGCAGCCGGCGGGACCCACCAACCGGCGGGCCCCAGCAGCCGGCGCAAAAGCCGGCGAGTGTAGTCACAGACGGCTGGGCCCCACACCCAGCCGGATTACCATTGTACCCCCGGGGGGTAGGCCTATATAAACCCCCCGGGACACCCATGCAAAGGGTTGATCCAAGCTAGTTCTAGACACCACATAGAGAGGGGAGGAGGGCTAGCCGTGCTCTACTTCTTCTCCTCACAAAACAGCTCAAGGAGCATCGTGTAGCAACTTGTTCATCTAGTGATCATGCGGAGACCCCGCAGAGCAGCAGTAGGGGTGTTATCTCCACGGAGAGCCCCGAAGCTGGGTAAGATTTGCCGGCGTGCATGTCTTCACCTCATCCCGCTTCCAGGCACCGGCGACGTCTTACTGGTTCCCACAATGATAAGCCACCCGTTGGCATATGTCGCACCTACCACCCGACATTTGGCGCCCACCGTGGGGCCAGGTGCACCGTCGCCCGGAGACCTATTCTGGACGGGAACCCTCTTCCTCCCCAGCGAGCGTAGCCAGCCCGGCACGCCCGATGGCGCTTGCCACGACGCGCTGCAAGGCGTCACCAACCTCTGTGCAGCGAGCGGCCTCACCGATCTCCTTGACAAGACCCTCATCTCCGACGAGCTCGCCTCTAACGCGGGCACCGACCACCTCGTCAACCTCCTCGGCCAGCTCCACGTCTTCGGCGAGCCTGCTGTGGACTTGG
The DNA here is from genome assembly GCF_018294505.1 of Triticum aestivum. Classification (NCBI taxonomy): domain Eukaryota; kingdom Viridiplantae; phylum Streptophyta; class Magnoliopsida; order Poales; family Poaceae; genus Triticum; species Triticum aestivum. The sequence goes on along the minus strand of NC_057794.1, from coordinate 78,175,894 downwards.
AGTCGGTTGGCTCCACCGATCCGATGTCTGTCGACTCTGACACGGCCTCACTCGACACTTTCCCCACCGACGTCGCGATCTACAACGACCCGCTTCCCCGGGCCGATGGCTGTGACGCTGTCACCACCGAGGTGATGGTCATCGGCCACGGCGACGCTTTTGACGAGAGTGCCCACGACGCCCCGCATGCGGCGGTCCATGACTTGACCATCCCCCTCCCGGCCGATGCCGATGCCGAAGCACTGGAGGCTCACCGCCTCGCCCTCCTCGCGGAGGGCCGGAAGTTGGCTTCCATGAGATGCCTCACTGAGGCCCACCGGCGCGAGGCCGACTGCGCCGCCTTTGGCACGCTGCCCCCAGGCGGGCCCAGCCGGGTCGGCGTTGTCAGGCAGCGCGGCGCTGTTGTCGCCGACACGCTAGGAGTCGACCGCCCAGTCTACGCCACTCCACTCGAGAACCTGTGTGCCGCCCAGGCGGCCGTAGACGAGCTAGACGGATTGGGGGCCAAAGAACTCCCCCACATGACCAGACGCATCCAGAAGCTAATCGATGCAGCCGCGCAGTGGCACGAAGCCGACGCCCGCGCGGAAAGCCCTCCCCCGCGCCGAGATCACGGCGCGACGTCCCAGACGCCGACTGCTGGTAAAACCCACGCGCGGCACAAGAAAGAGCCGGCTGCCAGCCGAAGCCGAACCCGAATCTCCATCGAGCGAGACGCAGAAGGCCATCCCCGGGCCGTGGAGTGGCGGGGCAACCCGCCTCCGCCTCGGCCCCGTGGGGAGAGATATCCCACACCACCGCCTGTTGCGCATCCGACTCTCAGCAGCCGACTAGGTCGCCGCGAAGGAGTCGGCGAGAACGACGCCCGCCATCGGATCGACCGCCTAGCACGATCCTGGCGCTGGAAGAAGAAGATGATGTCGGCCCACCTTGCTTCGGCCCCCGCATCCACGACGAGCCTTTCCCCAAAGGGTCCTCACTCCCAAGAGACACGCCCAAGTACAATGGCTCCATGAAGCCAGAAGATTGATTGATCGACTACTCCACGGCGGTTAGCATAGCAAACGGCAACAGGCGCGTTGCCGTGAAGTACGTGCCCCTCATGCTGCAAGGCACGGCGCGGACCTGGCTCAATAGCCTCAAGCCATACAGCATCAACAGCTGGCTAGACTTCATAGAAGCATTCGTCCGTAGCTTCACCAGCACCTACAAGCGGGCTCCCAAGCCCAGACAGCTCTCCTTGTGTGTACAAGGCCCCGCCGAGTCCACTCGCGACTACCTCACGCGTTGGGCCGAGCTCCGCAACTCTTGCAAAGGGGTGCACGAGGTGCAAGCCATAGAATACTTCACTGCCGGGTGCCGAGAAGGCACCCTCCTCAAGCACAAGCTTCTCTGCGACGAGCCGACTACCCTCGATGAGCTTCTGGACATAGCGGACAAGTACGCCACTGCCGACTCCTCAATGAAGACCGAGCTCCGGGTAGACGCGTCTGGGAAAGTACTCAACCCGGCGCCCAAGACGCCGGCTAGGGATTCCGGCCGACGCCCACACCAGAACGACCACAAGCGCAAGGGCCCCGTGCCGCCCTCCACCAGTCGGCAGGTGGCCATAGCCAAAGACGAGCAGCCCGAAGGGCGGCCCAGCACCCAATAAGCAGAGGGGCTGCAAGCCGGCTTGGCAGCCGGCCTTCTCCTACGAGCAAACTCTCGACGCCCCATGCAAGTTCCACAGCGGCGCGAAGCCGTCCAACCACACAACCCGGAAGTGCCACTGGCTCACCCGAATCTCCAAAGGCGAAGGGCTCGCGCCGTCTCCGCCTGCCGATCCGCCGCCTCCGGCTCCGCAGCCGCCGACCGCTCGGCCTGCAGTCGGAGCCGTGCACGATGAGTTCAAGGACGAGCATGCCGCCTATGTCGTCTTTACAAGCCAGCCCGAAGACTGGCGCGGCAGACGCCGAGAGCACCAGGAGGTCATCCTGGTCAGCATGGTCGCTGCCAACCCTGCCGAGCACATGCACTGGTCAGAAAACCTATCAGCTGGAGCCGGGGCGACCACCCAGAGGTGATGCCATCTCCCGACTCTTATGCATTGGTTCTGAATGCCACCCTTGCAACGGACAGACGCGCTGCCCGTTTCTCCCACGTGCTCATAGACGGCGGGAGCAGCATCAACATCCTGTACCGTGACACCCTGGAGAAGCTGAACGTCAAGACAAAGCAACTCATGCCTACTCAGACTGTGTTCCATGGCATCGTACCCGGCCTGTCCTGCACCCCCATTGGCAAGATCAAGATTGATGTACTCTTTGGGGACAAGGAGCATTTCCGCCGGGAGGCGATCTGGTTTGAAGTGGTGGACCTGGAGAGCCCCTACCATGCATTGCTTGGCCGACCTGCCTTGGCCAGGTTCATGGCTGTTCCCCACTATGCTTACCTCAAGATGAAGATGCCAAGCACCAAAGGCATCATCACCATAGCCGGCGATTACAAGAAATCTTCCGAGTGCGCAGCAGCCAGCAGCCGGCTGGCCGAGTCCCTTGTGATTGCCGAAGAAAAGAAGATGTTGGACCGAGTCGTGGCCATGGCCGGCAAACAGTCGGCCTTGTCCCCCGATCCCAAGGAGTATAATGCCCAAGGATCTTTCCAGCCGGCCAAGGAGACGAAGAAGATACCTCTTGACCCCGAGCACCCAGAGAGGTTTGTCATCATCGGGGCAAACCTAAACAGCAAATAGGAAGGCGAGCTCGCCGATTTCCTCCATGAGAATCGAGACATCTTTGCATGGTCCCCCAAGGACATGCCGGGTGTTCCGAAGGAATTCGCCAAGCACAAGCTACACGTCCGAGAATATGCAAAACTAGTCAAACAACCCCTCCACCGACTGTCGGAGGAAAAAAGAAGGATCGTAGGAGAAGAGATAGCCCGGCTTCTAGCAGCCGGCTTCATTATGGAAGTTTTCTTTCCAGAATGGCTCGCCAACCCGGTCCTCGTGCTAAAGAAGAAGAACAAGTGGCGCATGTGCATAGACTACACGAGCCTCAACAAGGCCTGCCCCAAAGATCCCTTTACCCTGCCAAGGATTGATCAAGTGATAGACTCCACGGCCGGATGCGAGCTGTTGAGTTTCTTGGATGCTTACTCAGGATACCACCAGATAAAGTTAGATCCGGCAGACCGTCTGAAGACCGCCTTCATCACGCCATTCGGAGCCTTCTGCTACCTGACTATGACATTCGGCTTGAGAAATGTCGGTGCCACTTTTCAGCGTTGCATGCAGAAGTGCCTCCTCAAGCAGCTCGGCAGAAATGCCCACGTCTACGTAGACGACATTGTGGTGAAGACGGAGAAGCGCGCACCTTGCTGGAAGACCTCAAGGAAACATTTGAGAACCTACGCCGGTTCCAAATCAAGCTCAACCCCGAGAAATGCGTGTTCGGAGTGCCAGCCGGCCAACTCCTAGGCTTCCTGGTTTCCGAACGCGGCATCGAATGCAACCCAGTAAAGATCAAGGCCATTGAAAGAATGGCGATTCCCACCAAACTTCGAGACATCCAGAAGTTCACCGGATGCTTGGCCTCCCTGAACCGCTTCATCAGCCAGCTCGGAGAGAAAGCTCTCCCCCTCTACCACCTCATGAAGAAGACCACTCACTTCGAGTGGAATGACCAAGCCGACCAAGCTTTTCACGAGCTGAAGAAGATGTTGGCCACGCTGCCTGTCCTGGCGGCACCGACTGAGAAAGAGCCCATGCTCCTCTACATTGTTGCAACCAGCCGGGTGGTCAGCACCGTCATCGTAGTCCAATGCCCAGAAGAGGGCCGAGCCCAGCCGGTCTAGAGGTCGGTGTACTATTTGAGCGAGGTGTTGTCTACCTCGAAGCAGAACTACCCGCACTACCAGAAGATGTGCTACGGCGTGTACTTCGCCGCCAAGAAGTTGAAGCCCTACTTCCAAGAGCATCCCATCACGGTTGTATGCACCACCCCGCTGGCCGAGATCATAGGCAGCCGGGATGCATCCGGCCGGGTGGCGAAATGGGCCATCGAGCTGGCCCCGTACATGATTTTCTACCAGCCTTGCACCGCCATCAAGTCTCAAGCATTGGCCGACTTCCTCGTCGACTGGGCCGAGACCCAGTACCTGCCGCCAGCTCCCGACTCCACTCATTGGCGCATGCACTTCGATGGGTCCAAGATGCACACCGGCTTGGGAGCCGGCGTCATCCTCACCTCTCCCAAAGGCGACAAGCTCAGATACACGCTGCAAATTCACTTTGCCGCCTCCAACAACGTGGCCGAGTATGAGGCGCTCATACATGGGCTCCGGCTTGCCAAAGAGCTCGGCATTCGCTGGATCCTATGTTATGGCGACTCGGACTTGGTGGTCCAGCAATCATCCGGCGACTGGGATGCCAAGGACGCAAATATGGCAAGCTACCACTTCCTCGTTCAGCAGATCAGTGGGTACTTTGAAGGATGCGAGTTCCTCCACATACCGCGAGCCGACAATGAGCCAGCTGATGCCCTGGCTCGAATAGGCTCCACTCGGCAAGCAATACCAACCGGTGTCTCTCTACAACGCCTCCTCAAGCCGTCTATCAAGCCGTCTCCAGAGTCCGATTCCATCTTCGTGCCGCCTGACCCCGATACAGCCGGGTCCGGCTCGAAGAACCAAGTGGGTGACCCGGGGACTTCGATAGTCGGCCCGGGGACATCAGCAGGCGGCTCGGGGAATTCCGTAGTTACGCCCGACCCGGGGACTGCCACACCTGGCTCGGGGACTGCGGTAGTCGGCCCGGAGGTTGCACCAACACAGCAGGCGGCGGCCGACTCCAGCATTTCACCACCCAGCCCGCCCACCCTGGTCGCAGTAGCCGTGTTGGCAATAGAAGAAGTCGCAGCTCCATCATGGGCTCAGTCCATCCTCAACTTCCTAATAAACCAAAATCTGCCGGCTGACGAAACAGAGGCAAGACAAGTCCAACGCCGAGCTGGAGCATACACAATCGTCAACAAAGAGCTCGTCAAGCGCAGTGTCACTGGAGTCCTCCAGCGATGCGTCGAGCAAGAGAAAGGCATTGCAATCCTCAGAGACATCCACCAAGGAGAATGCGGCCACCATGCGGCCTCAAGATCACTCGTCGCCAAAGCTTTCCGCCATGGTTTCTTTTGGCCGACTGCTTTGGATGACGCCAAGGAGTTAGTTAAACATTGCAAAGGGTGCCAACTCTTCAGCTCCAAGCAACACATGCCGGCTTCAGCACTCAAGACCATTCCCCTCACTTGGCCCTTCGCCGTTTGGGGACTGGACATGGTGGGCCCATTCAAGACGGCGCGCGGCGGCATGACACATATGCTTGTCGTTGTGGACAAATTCACCAAATGGATTGAGGCAAAGCCGATCAAGAAGCTGAATGGGCCGACTGCCGTGACATTTATCGCAGAAATAACAACTCGGTACGGCGTGCCACACAACATCATCACCGACAATGGCACGAATTTTGCCAAGGGAGCCTTGGCATGTTTCTGCGTGACGCAGGGCATCCGGTTGGACTTGGCGTCCGTTGCCCACCCACGGTCAAACGGCCAGGTCGAGTGAGCCAACGGCCTCATCCTTTCCGGCATCAAACCCCGACTGGTCGTACCACTAGAGCATTCGGCCGGCTGTTGGCTCGATGAGCTGTCGGCCGTCCTCTGGAGTCTGCGCTCTACCCCAAACAAGTCAACCGGCTTCACTCCTTTCTTCCTCGTGTATGGTGCCGAGGCGGTCATCCCAATTGACATCGAGTTCGACTCGCCTCGGGTAACCATGTACACGGAGGCGGAGGCCAAGGAAGCACGAGAAGATGGCGTCGACCTGCTGGAAGAAGGCCGGTTGTTAGCCCTCAGCCAGTCCGCCATCTATCAGCAGGGCCTACGCCGCTACCACAGCTGGAAGGTCAAGCCAAGATCCTTCCAAGAGGACGATCTTGTGCTCCGGCTAATCCAGCGAACAGCCGGCCAGCACAAGCTCTCGGCCCCATGGGAGGGCCCCTTCGTCATCGCAGAGCTTTAGGCAACGACTCCTACTACCTGATCGACGCGTAGAAGCAGAAGGCATGAAAGAGAGACGACTCCGGCAAGGAGTCGGAACGACCATGGAACGCCAACCTCCTCCGAAGATTTTACAGTTGAAATGCAGTATGTATCACGCTAACTTTTGTACTAAGTACGAGACAATAGGCCCCCCGAGGAGAGCTCGGGGACTGCCATCTTTTATCTATGAATGAAGAATATCATGCTTATGACCTTGTCATTACATTTACTTTTTTCGTCCGGCACCGGGTTCGACTAGTCGGCCCGGGGACTGGCCGCCTAGAGTTATATTCAAAGTCCTACCCGCGGCCAGACAAGTAGTCTGCCGGCACCCAAGCCTTCTCTTGCCAAAAGTCGTAGTTCGAAGAACTGGCTGTTCGGCTGGCAAGAGTTAAAGGCAGGAAAGGACGCCCACACGAAAACGGCTAGGGACTAACGGACTAATATAACAAAAGCCGGTTTTTCTCCCCCCACCGACCGACTACCAGAGTAGCCGGTCGGCCGGCTTCCATTCGCCTCGCTTCAATCTAAGAAAGCTCGAGTACTTGCCTTCCCAAAAGGGGAAGGCGGCAAAGGAAACAGCCTAAGGATAAAAAGCATACACGAATGGAAACCAAACACGCACACGATCATATTTACACAAAAGACCTTCAAAAGGCCAGCATTCAACATAATCCGAATACACCCCCAGTGGGTGGAACTGCGCAAGTTTAATAAAAATTGTTCAAAGGGTAACAAGCAGGAAAAGCAAGGACGGCAGATTAAGCCAGGGGAGCGACTGGCGAGTCGGGCAGGTCGGTGGAGACGGCAGTGCCGGCTGGAGGAGTGGCCGGCTGGCGAACCTCGGCATGATCACCGCCTCCCGCAGAGGGCGCGCTAGCACGCGCCTCGTTGCTGGAAGCAAGGTTAGGCTGAGGCTGGCTGGCTGCTTCACCGGCCGGCTCAACGTCTTCGCCCTCCTCTCCTTCGTCGTCTTCGCCTTCATCGCTGGAGGCGATCTCCTCTGCCGAGTCCTCACCCGCTGCCGGGTCCAGCCCGAACCACTCCTCCAGCTAGGCAATGCCGTCGTCATTTATTTCAGGAGCAAAGACGCTGATGTCAGTGCACTCGGCGATCGTCGAGGCACGCTGAGCGATAGCCGACCGCACCTCCTCCATCTCCTCGTCGGCCTCCAGCCGCCAGGTGCGCAGCTGGTCCAGGTTCAGCCCGGGATACCAGGCTCGGACGAACTCCAGCGCCCGCCCAGCTCCAAGCCGGGCCGCCGATGCCTTCCAGGCCTCGAAGCGGCTAACCGCAACCTCTAGCCAGTCGGCAGTCCGACTCGGGGTGCGGGGAATCGTCTCGCCTGGCCAGAGGGCGGCCAACACCTGCGCCCCGGCGCGCTGGAGGCGGCGGAGCATACGGTGAGCCGGCTACAGCCGGGCTTGGACCGCCAAGAGTTGCTCTTCGAGCGTCCGGCTCGCATCCGGCGTGATTTCAGCCCCCGCCTGCCGGCGCACCTCGCGATGGGCCTCGATGGTTTGGGTGGCGAAGACGGAGTAGCCTGGAAAGTAGTCTGCACAAAGAACAAAAAGCAGCACAAGTCAAAACACAAATCAAGGGGCAAGGGGCAAGCAAGGAGTGAGGAAGGCGGCTTACCGTTGATCAGATCCTCGATACGACCGAAGCCCTCGCTCAGCGCTTGTTTTGCCTCAGCCTAGCCCGCCGCTTCGGTCTCGAACTCGGCCTTCAGGGCGTCCTCGCTGTCCTGCGCCTTCTTCAGGGCCTCCTTGTGGCTCTCCTCCTGGTCGGCCAACTTCTTGGCCAGGCGGTCACGCTCCAGGACCAAGGCGTTGTACTCGGCTTCCTTAGCGCGAAGGGCGGCCTGGGCCCTGCTGAGCTGCCCCCTCAAGTCGGCATTGGCCCCTATAAGCATGAAGACAAAGGAAAATCAATAAGGAAGAAGTCGTCAAGGAAGATCCGACCCGACTGCTCAGCAGTCGGCCCGAATCTCGGGGACTACACCCAGTGGGTGCGCTGACGTGCCCCCACAGGAGATGAACGAAACAAAGCATGCACTCCGGCTGCTGGTCAGGTCTTCGGTTCTCCAGCCCAGCTCCTGAGCCTGGGAGTTGAAGGCAGTAGCGCGGAGGTTATGATACTCCTGGAAGATCAGACAGGAGGCGAGAATAAGATAGTTGTCAGGACCTAGTAAGTTCCAAGCTGCCTGCGCAGCAGCCGACTCGAAACTCGGGGACTACACCCAGTGGGTGCGCTGTCGCGCCCCCACGGAAGAAATCAAAAGAGCAAAACAACCAAGGCCAGAAGACTCACCCGGATGACAGCCCGCGTCGCGAGGAACTCTTGGGTGTATCACTGCAGCGAGGCGGCTTGGGCTTGAAGCCGGTTCCGGACCTCCTGGGCCGCCGCATTCAGCTCGCCCGTCCCCCCGCTAGGAGTCCACTTGGACGTGCTGACGCTGGCCGCCTACAGGGCCTCCGTCGTCTGGCTGGCGCCCGCAGCTCGGTGCGGCTCCGGTGCGGAGGTGCCTCCCCCTGCGCGCCGGCGCAATGCCGGCTGCACCTCGAGGACGGCGCCTGCCTCCGGCTCGCCCCCGGCCGGCTGCTCTGGCGCCGCGGCTGATTGGCCGCTTTGGCCCGCCCCAGTCGGTGCCGTCTGCGGCGCCCCCTCCATGAAGACCACGTGGTCCTCCCTCCTCTCCACCACCGGCGGGTCTTGGTCGACCTCCTCCGAAGGGGGCACGGGGATGTCGGGGGCCACGGCGCGGTGGGGAACGACGAGCAACGGAGGCTGGTTGTGCGAGGCCTCCGCCTCCGTCTCCGCGGCTGCCGCCTCCGCCCGGGCCTTGGCCGCCGCATCGGCCTGCTCCTTCACCGCCTGGGCGGTCCTTCGCTCCGCCGCCTCCCGCTCCTCCCGCGCTTCCCGTGCGTTCCGCTCCGTGGCCTCCCTAAGGTCGATGCAGGGATCCACACGACGGGAGCCGGAGGACCCTCCAGTCGGCCCGACTACGGAGCCGCCAGGACCTCGCTCAAGGGAAAGCGGTGCCCTGCCCGGCGAGCAAAGAAAGGTTCAGAAGAGCTTCAATCGAAAAAGACAACAACAAATATATATATATATATACAAGACGTTTGACGACTTACGCCGAGATCGCCTGCAGCTGTTTCACCGCCTTGCGGAAGCGGGCCGCCTTCACGGCCGCCTCATCCCGCTTGGTCGCTGCCGCAGAAGCCTTGGATTTTTTCGGCCGGCTACCGAAGAAGGTCGACGCGGCCCGGTGCTTCTGCGCGCCGCCACGGGCAGCCGGCGCGGCAGACGGGCCCGCACCTTGATGATCAAGCGCCGGCTGGCGGTGCGGGGCGGCTTTAACCTCATCGTCATCCGGCCAGTCCTCGAAGCCGGCTCCGGGCCCCGCGCCTCCTGCCTCGTCGCCTTCCCCCACGATGGCGTCTTCCATGGCGGCCGCTCCCAGGTCCGGGTCGTCGGCGTCGTCCACCGTGCGGTCGGGGAGGAGCTGGCGCTCTACCCCTGCGGCCCCGGCTGTCGGCAGAAGAAGAGGGCTCTGCTAAGGGAAAACTAACTGATCAAAGGTCGGCTATCACGAGGCCGGCTACAAAAAGGAAGAAAAGAAGAAAAACTTACGGCAGGCGGAGGGTTGGCGCGAGAATACGGCTCCTTGCCGTATCGCCAATCCTCGGCGAGCTTGCAGTTGGAATGTAGTTCACCAAGTAAGACACCTCTGCATGAGGCATCTCCCTGGTGCTCAGCCGGCACGGGTCGAAGCGGCCGCTCATCTGGTAAATCATGTGAGGCCGGCCTTGGAGCGGAAGTACCCGGCGCTCCACGAAGGCGGCCACCAAGTCGGCTCCAGTCAGGCCCTCTGACTAGATCATCACCCGGAGCCGGGAGACGGCTGCGTTCCTGGCCTGAGACAGCGACCTGGCCCGGTAGCTCCACGAAGGTTGCCTCCCAGCCGGCGGGCCGGCTACGTAAGCCGGCAGGTTGACGTAGTCGCCTTGTGAGGCGACGTTCTTCACGTAAAAGTAGGACTTCTGCCAGAGCTTCACCGACTGGATCAGCGGGATGGGCGGGAACGGATTGTTCTCGCCCGTCCGCCTCATGGCAATGACGGCTCCGCAGGGGGCAGGCACGCCCGCCATGACGGTGCCGAGCTTTCTCTGGAAGAATTCCCCCCAGAGCTCGAGAGTGGGGAGAACCCCAAGAAAGCCCTCGCACAGGGTGATGAAAGCCGACAGCAGGATCACCGCGTTGGGCGTGAGGTGGTGCAGCTGGAGGTGGTAGAATTCAAGGAAAGCTCGAAGGAATCCGCTTGCCAGGAGGCCGAAGCCGCGCAGGCAGTGCGAGCGGAAGATCACCCGCTCGCCCTCCTCCGGTGCTGGCGAGATCTCCCTCGACGGCGCCTGATGAACCCGCACGAAGTTCTCGCCCGGCAGGCGCCGCGTCTGGCGGAGGAACTCGACATGGTCCTCGTGGACGTTGGAGCCATCCCACGAGCTCGACAGCGCCATGGGAGCGATGCGGCGGGGAGTAAGACGAAGCGACGGCATAGACGCGCACGACCCCGCTACAGCGGGACCAAAGGAACCGAGAGGTCCAACGGTGGAACGGCACGACAATGGGTTGTTGCGGCGGCGGAGGGAAGAAGAAGGAAGGCAAGAAGGGGCGGAGCGAGGGAGAGCGTGCGAGCCTCTGCCACTCCCCCTCCTCCCCCTACTTATAGACCCGTGCGGCGGAGCCGAGGAGGCGTGGCGTGGGGAAACGTGGGGATCAACTGCGCCCACTCCCCCACGACCCGCGATTATTGCGCCCTGATGGCGTAATAAAACCACCGCGGGAAGGCGAGCGGTCCGTGTGGGCTGCAAAAGATGCGCGCTCGGGCCGAGGCCTGGGAGTGGCAGGCCCGGGCCTGCGGCGGCGTCCCGTCGCGCGCGTGCGTTGGCAGGATTTCCTTGCCACGTGGCCCGCAGGATGGCGTGCGGTCAGCTCATAGGCCGACCCGTGTTCCCGCCTACAAGGAACGGGGCTTCCCGAAGACGGCGCGCACAAGCAAAGCCGGCCCCTCAGGATAGGAAGCTGACCAAGCTTCTCGTCCCTTTGTCAGCCTCGAAGCTCGATCAGCTTCGGGGACTACTGTCGTAGTAAATGACCACAGGTAGCCTAGCCGGCACCCCCAGGCTCTTCTGAAAAATTACAAGCCGATCCGGCCCTCGAGAATCCAAGACGTGGGGCCGCCTTCCCCTTGCCGGCTGTCTCCCAGGCCGGCTATCGGAAGGCGACCCGACTTTAGCCCTCATGAAGAAAGCCGCGGGAGGTCCGGCTCCGAGAAGCCGGCCGCAAGAAGGCCGACTCCAAGAAGCCGGCTCCCACAAAGCGGTCAAGATCGTACCCTCGAAGTCTGCATCCACATAACGGCGATGTGACGGGGCATGGCTACAGTAAAGCCTGCCACCCCCGAATCCCGGAGCACGCCTGGCACAGTGCGTCGTACGGGTGGCCATGGCCCGTCTGGCACGGCACTGTTGCCACGTTGACCCTGATGTCATCCACGACGGGCTGCCAGTGCGGCCCACGGGCGGTGGGCCCCTTCGGGCAGAGAGACACCCAAAGGCGGCCAGGCCTCCCCTAGTCAGCCCAAGACAGAGCCGGCTCTCTACAGCCAGCTTGCCACCTCCCTCGAAGGAGACACCCCATTAAGGAGACAATACGCGGTGAGGCTACAGCGATCACCCGCCGGACGGCGGCACTGTAGCCACGCCCCCCTCGACGAAGCCCTCGTCACCAGGATTGAGCAACAGTAACCAGCCACCGACAAGGCCCTGGACAGTGGGGCCTGCCTGTCGACCAAGGAGCCGGCAACCGGCGGGACCCACCAACTGGTGGGCCCCAGCAGCCGGCGCAGAAGCCGGCGAGTGTAGTCACAGATGGCTAGGCCCCACGCCCAGCCGTATTACCATTGTACCCCCGGGGGGTAGGCCTATATAAACCCCCCGGGACACCCATGCAAAGGGTTGATCCAAGCTAGTTCTAGACACCACATAGAGAGGGGAGGAGGGCTAGCCGTGCTCTACTTCTTCTCCTCACAAAACAGCTCAAGGAGCATCGTGTAGCTACTTGTTCATCTAGTGATCATGCGGAGACCCCGTAGAGCAGCAGTAGGGGTGTTATCTCCACGGAGAGCCCCGAAGCTGGGTAAGATTCGCCGGCGTGCATGTCTTCGCCTCATCCCGCTTCCAGGCACCGGCGACGTCTTACTGGTTCCCACAATGATAAGCCACCCGTTGGCATATGTCGCACCTACCACCCGACATTTCTCGATGCTGCTCACGGTCAACTCAGCTCCGCTCGGTTGGGGAATCTGCTATACTAAGGGTTCTTTCTCATGGACGACAAGGTAACTAATTTAACGAGATATTATCTCATCGCTTATCCCAGTTCATCTACCTCCTTTAATCACCCTGCGGAAATTGCCGTGAATTCATTTTTATTCGAGTTGATTTGAGAGTTTTCTATCATTCATAGAATGTATAGTGCGCCGACACTTCAGGACTTGGCGACCGCTGCCAGAGATTCCATCTCATCGTACCAGACAACTTGAGGACATGCGCGATATGTTCAATCTCACCCTAAATTGATTGGCATGGCCTACTTTCCTGAACATATTCTAAATATTGCTACATTTGGATAAAAGGTGCCACATGCACCATATACGTCAAAGGGGATTTCCCCCCTCTTCTTTCTATATTAGGAAAATTAATGATGTATTGTTCTTTCGATTACTCTCATATTTCCATGACAACATGTTTACCCTATTTGTTTAATTATAGACTTTTGTCCTTCGATTTCAACTGATGTATAGTTCTTTCAATTTGGGCCCATATTTGCATGTTACCATATTTTCTTTAACAATCCTATCATTTTCTGCAGGACATCCCTCGCTATGCAATAGATTATGTAGTGCACAATTTTTCCCTTTACATACATCAAGGCTCCACGAATGTCATGCTGCACACAAACCATGGATTTACAATCGTTGCTACTGTAAGACTTGATGAACATGATGACTCCTATTTTGACACTGGCTTTTGGAATGAAATTGCAAAGTTTTATGTATTGAAAGCTGGCACTAAAATTGCACTGCACATAGAAGGGCCGGGTCATGAGATATATGCTAACTTCCCCGACAAAATCATCCGTCCAGACTTTGTTTGAAGTAAGTTTTCTTTTCAACTATCTGCATATGTTAACTTACCCAGCAATGTCAAATGAATTGTTTAGTATTTAAGAAACCAATTGTTATTCCCTTTTTTTACTATATCCCTACCTAATAACTTCTAGTTACCAATACACTTTTCTATTGCCCTGTTTTAACTAAATATTCCATGTACTCCCATTTCTATCAGAAAGCGCCGCTGACAAGGAGACTCCGGAGATGGAGAACGGGGCTGCCAAAAAGCGGAGGCGGGGCGAGCTAGAACCGCAAGCGACTCTAGCAGGCCTAGACTTAATCAGCAGCCTCCCCGATGAAATGTTGAGAGTCATCATTGATTCATCTCCAACGTATCTATAATTTCTTATTGTTCCATGCTATTATATTATCTGTTTTGGATTTTTAATGGGCTTTATTATACACTTGTATATTATTTTTGGGACTAACCTACTAACCCAAGGCCCAGCGCAAATTGCTGTTTTTTGCCTATTTCAGTGTTTCGCAGAAAAGGAATATCAAACGGAATCCAAACGGAATGAAACCTTCGGGAGAATTATTTTTGGAACAAACGTGATCCAGGGGACTTGGAGTAGACGTCAATAAAGGAGCAAGGAGGGCACGAGGCAGGGAGGCGCGCCCCCCACCCTCGTGGGCCCATTGCAGCTCCACCGACCTACTTCTTCCTCCTATATATATCCATACACCCCAAAAACATCCAGGAGCACCACGAAATCCTATTTCCACCGCCGCAACCTTCTGTACCCAAGAGATCCCATCTTGGGGCCTTTCTCGGAGCTCCGCCTGAGGGGGAATCAATCACGGAGGGCTTCTACATCACCACCATAGCCTCTCTGATGATGTGTGAGTAGTTTACCACAGACCTTCGAGTCCATAGTTATTAGCTAGATGGCTTCTTCTCTCTCTTTGGATCTCAATACAAAGTTCTCCTCGGTCTTCTTGGAGATCTATTCGATGTAAAAAATTTTGCGGAGTGTTTATCGAGATCCGATGAATTGTGGGTTTATGATCAAGTTTATCTATGAACAATATTTGATTCTTCTCTGAAATCTTTTATGTATGATTTGTTATCTTTGCAAGTCTCTTTGAATTATCAGTTTGGTTTGGCCTACTAGATTGATCTTTCTTGCAATGGGAGAAGTGCTTAGCTTTGGGTTCACTCTTGAGGTGTCCTTTCCCAATGACAGCAGGGGTAGCAAGGCACGTATTCTATTATTGCCATCGAGGATAAAAAGATGGGGTTTATATCATATTGCTTGAGCTTATCCCTCTACATCATGTCATCTTGCCTAATGCATTACTTTGTTCTTATGAACTTAATACTCTAGATGCATGCTGGATAACGGTCGATGTGTGGAGTAATAGTAGTAGATACAGAATTGTTTCGGTCTACTTGTTGCGGACGTGATGCCTATATACATGATCATGCCTAGATATTCTCATAATTATGCATTTTTCTATCAATTGCTCGACAGTAATTTGTTCACCCACCGTAATACTTATGCTATCCTGAGAGAAGCCACTAGTGAAACCTATGGCCCCCGGGTCTATCTTCCATCATATAAGTTTCCAATCTATTTTACTTTGAGGTAAATACGCTAGTGGTGCTTGAACTTGCCATGGATGTTCACTTTAGTGCCTGAACTTGAAAAATACATCGAACTGGTTATAAAACTTGGCATGAACGTGCAAATACGGTGCTAATCCTATCCGTAGACGTAAAGTGCATCCACGTGTCACCGTATATGGATGATGTGGCACTGACATGGTGTGGGGCCCAACTGTAGCTAGAAAACATAATTATTACTTGAGTACTATATACAACTCTATGACTAGTGGGCCCACCTGTCAATACATTAGAAAAATTAATATGAAGAATGAAAAAGTGCGACAAACAGGAATCAAACAAGCAACCGGATGACTGCCAGCTAGTTGCGCTAGCCACTATACCAACCATGTACTTATTATTAAAATAGGCCACTCAATTTATATGTAGTTTAACTAAAAGTCTTGTGCCCATAATTTGGCTGCAGCCAGTGACAAATTTTGCACACGTTATTTTTCAAAAAGAGTTGTGAAAAGCGTATTACTACTAATCATAATAATAAATTTAAGATTCAGATATTCATGTGTCAGTAATAATTACGTCATGCTACACAAATATCTGTGTGCACAAAAAGTAAATATGTAGAGGAGTTTAATAAAATAACATACAAAAAAATGTTCATGTAAGTTTTACAAATATTGACTTATTATTTAGAATATTTTTTTAACTATAATACATGAGTGTTTAAAAATATTTGTAAATTAATTTTTAAAGAATATGTGAATATTTATTCAAACCTTTGAATAATTGAGCGAATATTTACAAACGGTAATCTAAAAGAAATGAATGATTTATATTATACAAACATTGCTATAATTCTTATATACTATTTCATGATTGTATATTTTAAATATCGTATATCATTGTTAAATATAATCCATGACTGTGTATTTTCAATGTTTGTTTACAAATAGTTTGAAACACTCATATATTATATTTAAAATAGTTTTTTCCAAATACTTAGTTAATATTTCTAAAACTAAGTTTTTTTATCGCATACCTCTATATATTTATTTTGTGTGCACACTGATATTTGTGTATAATGAGGTAATTATTAATAACACATGAATATTCGAATCTAACTTTTCTTATTATGATTATTATTTACATACTTTTTACATTTAAAAAAATGTATGCAACATGGCCACTGGCTGCAGCCAATTTATGTAATAAGAGTTTTTTGTTTAAGTACATAAAATCTGAGGGACTTTCCATGTCAGCAAAATATGTTGGTTGGAGTGGCTAGCGCATGCATCGCCCAAGGGGCAGGCAGCAAATTCGATTCATGCAGTCTATTTTATGTTATTTTTCCTAATTACTAACAAGCGGGCCCACTACTCATAGAGTAATATAGTGCTTAAGCATTTTTATTTCGTAACTACGAATGGGCCCCACGCCATGTCAGTGACATGTCAGCCATATACATTGCCACGTTGATGCATATTACGTCTACAGACAACATTAGCACCGTATTTGCTCGTTCATGCCAAGTTGTAGAACCAGTTCGATGTATTTTTCAAGTTTAGGCACCAAAGTGAACATCCATGACAAGTTCAAGTACCACTGGTATTTTTACCTCTTTTACTTTGCAATCTTTACTTTCAATCTATATCATAAAAATACCAAAAATATTTATCTTATTATCTCTATCAGATCTCACTCTCGTAAGTGACCGTGAAGGGATTGACAACCCCTTTATCGCGTTGGTTGCGAGGTTCTTATTTGTTTGTGTAGGTGCGAGGTGACTTCCGTGTAGTCTCCTACTGGATTGATACCTTGGTTCTCAAAAACTGAGGGAAATACTTATGCTACTTTGCTGCATCACCCTCTCCTCTTCAAGGGAAAACCAATGCAGTGCTCAAGAGGTAGCAAGAAGGATTTCTGGCGCCGTTGCCGGGGAGGTTGCACCAAGTCAAGTCAAGATTTGATCTCCCGTCAACAAGCCATTTCTGGCGCCGTTGCCGGGGAGATCTACGTACAAGTCAAGACATACCAAGTACCCATCACAAACTCTTATCCCTCGCATTATATTATTTGCCATTTGCCTCTCGTTTTCCTCTCCCCCACTTCACCCTTGCCATTTTATTCGCCCTCTTTTTTCCGTTCGCCTCTTTTTCGCTCGCTTCTCGTGTGCTTGTGTGTTGGATTGTTTGTCACGATGGCTCAAGATAATACTAAATTGTGTGATTTTTCCAATACCAACAATAATGATTTTATTAGCACTCCGATTTCTCCTATTACTGATGCTGAATCTTGTGAGATTAATACTGCTTTGTTGAATCTTGTCATGAAAGATCTGTTTTCTGGCCTTCCTAGTGAAGATGCCGCTACCCATCTAAACAGCTTAGTTGATTTGTGTGATATGCAAAATAAGAAAGATGTGGATAATGATATTGTTAAATTAAAGTTATTCCCATTTTCGCTTAGAGATCGTGCTAAAACTTGGTTTTCGTCATTGCCTAAAAATAGTATTGATTCTTGGAACAAGTGCAAAGATGCTTTTATCTCTAAGTATTTTCCTCCCGCTAAGATCATCTCCCTTAGAAACGATATTATGATTTTTTAAGCAAATTGATCATGAACATGTTGCACAAGCATGGGAGAGGATGAAATTGATGATATGTAATTTCCCTACTCATGGTTTGAATTTCTTGATGATCATACAAAAAATTATGCTGGATTGAATTTTGCTTCTAGAAATCTTTTAGATTCGGCCGCGGGAGGCACTTTTATGGAAATCACTTTAGGAGAAGCTACCAAACTCCTAGATAATATTATGGTTAATTATTCTCAATGGAACACCGAAAGATCTACTAGTAAAAAGGTTCATGCTATAGAAGAAAAAAATAATGTTTTGAGTGGAAAGATGGATGAACTTATGAAATTGTTTGCTAATAAGAGTGTTTCTTCTGATCCTAATGATATGCCTTTGTCTACTTTGATTGAGAATAATAATGAATCTATGGATGTGAATTTTGTTGGTAGGAACAAATTTGGTAACAACGCGTATAGAGGAAACTTTAATCCTAGGCCGTTTCCTAGTAATTCCTCTAATAATAATGGTAATTCCTACAACAATTCTTGTGGAAATTATAATAAGATGCAATCTGATTTTGAATCTAGTATTAAAGAATTTATTAGTTCACAAAAGAGTTTCAATGCTTTGATTGAAAAAATTTGTCTAAGATTGATGAGTTGGCTAGGAACGTGGATAGAATTTCTCTTGATGTTGATTCTTTGAAACTTAGATCTATTCCACCTAAGCATGATAGCAATGAGTCTCTCAAAGCCATGAGAATTTCCATTGATGAGTGCAAAGAAAGAACCGCTAGGATGCGTGCTAAGAAAGATTGCTTTGTGAAAGCGTGTTCTTCTAGTTTTCATGACAATAAAGATGAAGATCTAAAAGATCAAAAATTTACATAGCAATGAACCCACTATTTTTGGATTTCAAGAACTTTAATTATGATAATTGCTCTTTGATAGATTGTATTTCCTTGTTGCAATCCATGCTAAATTGTCCGCATGCTTATAGTCAAAATAAAGCTTTTACCAAACATATCTTTGATGCTTTAATGCAATCTTATGAAGAAAAGCTTGAATTAGAAGTTTCCATCCCTAGAAAACTTCATGATGAGTGGGAACCTACTATTAAAATTAAAATTAAAGATCATGAATGCTATGCTTTATGTGATTTTGGTGCTAGCGTTTCCACGATTCAAAAACTTTGTGTGATGTGTTAGGTTTCCGTGAATTTGATTATTGTTCTTTCAATTTGCACCTCGCGGGTTCCACTATTAAGAAACCTATGGGAAGGATTAATGATGTTTGAGGGAGTCCTGGATTAGGGGGTCTCCAGAAAGCCGGACTATATCCTTTGGCCGGACTGTTGGACTATGAAGATACAAGATTGAAGACTTTGTCTCGTGTCCAGATGGGACTCTACTTGGCATGGAAGGCAAGCTAGGCAATACGGATATGCATATCTCCTCCTTTGTAACCGACCTTGTGTAACCCTAGCCCTCTCCGGTGTCTATATAAACCGGAGGGTTTTAGTCCGTAGGACAACATACAATCATACCATACGCTAGCTTCTAGGGTTTAGCCTCTCTGATCTCGTGGTAGATCTACTCTTGTACTACTCATATCATCAATATTAATCAAGCAGGACGTAGGGTTTTACCTATATCAAGAGGGCCCAAACCTGGGTAAAACATCGTGTTCCTTGCCTCCTGTTATCATCCGCCTTAGACGCACAGTTTGGGACCCCCTACCCGAGATCCGCCAGTTTTGACACCGACATTGGTGCTTTCATTGAGAGTTCCTCTGTGTCGTCGCCAGAAGGAAGGATGTCTCGTCTCGTCTTTAAAGACGGTACTACTGTTCGGGGAGCTTTGGCTGTCAGCCAAACTCTCCGGTTAGGCGGGTTCATCATGACCGCCTGTTTGCCCGCCCCACCGACGATGAATTCTCGGGTCATTGAAAACAGCCTCCACGTCAAATCGGCACTCGCCGAACAGATGGATCCAATGGAGCTCTCCTCCTTAAAAGAGCTCTTGGATCGCATCGCCGCCTTGGGAGTCACTACGGACTATGATCGGATTGGGCTTAAACCCGATCAAAGGGAGATTAACTCTCCACCGGTCACTCATCATATTGCAGTAGTGGAGGAACAATGCGGCGACCTTTCCTCTATCCTGAGGACCAAATATGTCCGGATTCCCGAGCTCTCCGAGTCGGACGCCCGTTCGCGGGAGAACAACACCCAATCCTTGAACTTAGAGTCAGGCAGCGGGCCAGGATCATCGGGTCACACCCCGGAACCGGAACTTTCAAAATTGGAAATTCCTCGGCTCCTGGATCCCAGATCAGGTGAGGGTTCGGATTCAATTCCACCCACCCACCCAAACATAAGTGATCTTTCCCACATCATGCAAGAGCCCCAGGAAACAGTACATCACTATTGGGCCAGATTCCTCCTTGCGATGAACAAGGTTAAGGACTGTCACGAGGAAGACGCAATCCTATTTTTCTATAATAATTGCACAGACAAGGGAATCCTTAACGCCATAAATCGTCGTGAGATAACACGCTTCGCTGACTTGGCGTCCATAGTACGAAAGTACTGTGCGATGGAAAGTGCCTGGAAAACCAAAGTAAACTTTTGGGATAATCCGGCCCTGAATTCAAACCTAGTCCGAAACAAAAGGGTGCATTATCACAATACACCCGGGTCAACTACCAAAAAGCAAAAACTCTCTACAGGGTATGGAACCGTACTGGAAGGATGGCTCAACGGACCCTGCAAAGTTCATAGTACAACGGATACAATACCAACGCACAGCCTTAGAGCATGTTGGATACTCCGGCAGGTGGCCAAAAGTGGTGAGGATCTTCTTATCCCACATACCACGGAGCACCATCCAGTGGATAACAATACGGTGTTAACAGTGTTCGAGACCTTTGCGTCAAATAACAGGCGCAAGCGAACACTCCGCAACATGGCCGAAATCTGCCATGTAGCAGCAACAAATCCATGGAGTGACACGGCTATTACCTTCAATGCCAGTGATGAACCCAAATTCCGAACAGCCCGAGCACCAGCCGCACTGGTCCTCAGTCCAATCGTGGATGACTTTCGACTCACCAAAGTACTCATGGACGGAGGCAGCGGACTAAACCTCATCTATGAGGAAACCCTTCAAAAGATGGAAATAGACTGGAACCGCATCGAGTAAAGTAGCACAACCTTTAGAGGAATTATCCCCAGTCGGGAAGCACGTTGTGCTGGGAAAATCACGCTAGATGTGGTATTCGGCACGCCGGATAATTACAGGTCCGAAAAATTACATTCCAAGTGGCCCCGTTTAGCAGTGGTTATCACGCTCTTTTAGGACGGGAGGCATTCACAATCTTCCAAGTCGTATCCCATTACGGGTACATGAAGCTCAAAATGCCCGGGCCCAATGGAATCATCACTCTCGCCAGCGATCCGGACACAGCACTCCGCGCCGAAAACAAAACAGCTGCATTGGCCCTCGAGGCACTATTCGAAGCCCTCTCGGCTGAGGAATTAACTACGCTACGCTCCACAGTGGACAGGGACAACGTGATACTCGACAAGAGATCCAAGTCCACCTCTTTTAAACCAGTGGATGAAATAGTCAAATTCCAAGTCCACCCAACGGACCCTACAAAAATAGCCTCCATCAGGGCACAGCTAAGCCCCGCTGTGGACGCCGCACTACGAGAGTTCCTGCGCGAGAACTGGGACATATTCGCATGGCATCCCTCAGACATGTCAGGAATCCCATGCAGGTTGGCCGAGCATAGCCTCAATATCCTAAAGGGATTCAAGCCGGTCAAGCAAGCTCTTCGGTGTTTCTCTGAACCTAAGAGACAGGCCATGGGAGAGGAACTAGCCAAGTTATTGGAGGCCGGATTCATCAAAGAAATAAAACACCCAGACTGGCTAGCAAACCTAGTGATGGTACCAAAGAAGGACAAATCCTGGCGCCTTTGTGTCGACTTCAAAGACCTCAATAAAGCTTGCCCAAAGGATCCCTTCCCCCTCCCACGCATCGATCAAATCATTGATGCTACTACAGGACACGAGTCATTGTGTTTCCTCGACGCATACTCCGGTTACCACCAAATCAAGATGGCGGAGTCCGACCAAGGCACAACGGCATTCATCACACCATACGGTCCCTTTTGTTTTAACACAATGCCTTTTGGGCTCAAAAACGCCGGCGCAATATATCAGCGCATGATTCAGACATGTCTGGAGAAACAAATCGGCAAAACAGTAGAGGCATACATAGACGATGTGGTCGTCAAAACCAAACGCGTCGACTCTTTGATAGATGACTTGAGGCTCACATTCGACAACCTCCAAACATATGACATCAAGCTCAATCCGGAAAAATGTGTTTTCGGTGTACCAGCCGGAAAGCTCCTGGGATTCATTGTCTCCAGTAGAGGTATTGAAGCTAATCCGGATAAAATCAAAACGTTGTCACAGTTGGCTACCCCAACAGACCTCAAACAAATCCAAAAGCTAACTGGATGCGTTGTCGTGGTTCTAAGCCTGACAGTAGAGTGGGGGGTAGGTATGGAGAGGCAAGGTCCTAGCTATGGAGAGGTTGTAAACACAAGGGATGTACGAGTTCAGGCCCTTCTCGGAAGAAGTAACAGCCCTACGTCTCGGAGCCCGGAGGTGGTCGAGTGGATTATGAGTATATGAGTTACAAGGTGCCGAACCCCTCTGCCTGTGGAGGGGGGTGGCTTATATAGAGTGCACCAGGACCCCAGCCAGCCCACGTAGGAGAGGGTTTAAGGTGAGTTAAGTCTGGGGCGTTACTGGTAACGCCCCACATAAAGTATCTTTACTATCATAAAGGCTACTTAATTACAGGCCGTTGCAGTGCAGAGTGCCTCTTGACCTCCTGGTGGTCGAGTGAGTCTTCGTGGTCGAGTCCTTCAGGCCAGTCGAGTGAGTCCTCGTTGGTCGACTGGAAGGCGACCTCTTCTAAGGATGTCCTGGGGTAAGTTACTTGGATCAGGTCCATGACCCTACCCTAGGTACATAACCCCATCATTAGCCCCCGAATGGATTGAGGCTTCGAGTGAAGAAGGAGTTGATGTCGTTTCCGATTAACCTTTGCGCTCTGGTTGTGCGTTGTTCTGGACCAAAGAACCTCTTCGTCGACAGTGAGCAACTTGTCTTCAGTCGACTTGATCCATTCTCTTCTTTTGTCGAGTGATATTTCGGGCTTCGACGATCCCCGAGCGATGGATCGCAGGAAACTCTGCGTCTGACAGACTGATCTGCCGTTCGCGGATTCCGCGGGATGCGAAATTTGGGGACGCGCGCGAAGTGGAGCGGACCGCGGCGTTCGGATGGGACGGGACATAGACGCCTCGATCTCCGCGCCGCTTTATCCGCCACGTATCCCGTTTGCATAACTGTTCCTGATATGATTAGATCGACCGGGCCCACATGTCATCCACTCGGAAGGGACCTTATAAATGCGCCCGGTGAGGATTCCTGTGCTGTGCCTCAGCATTCTCTCTCTCTCTCTCTGCTTCCTTCTCCTCCGCCCAGCGTGCTCGCTCTCGCCCCCGCACCACTTCTCTTCGCGCATCTCGCCGGCAACCATGGCCAAGGAGAAGACGGCGGCACTAGAACGTGCGAAGAAGGCATCGGCGTCGGAGAAGGCAAAGGGGAGATCTACCACCCGCGGAGGGTCCTCGTCCAGATCCCGCCTGCCGAAGGGCTGGGTCCAAGGAGACTGGATCCAGTCGACCATCACAGAGAATGACCTCCTCGACATGGCCAACGAGGGTTTGATCCCTCATGGAGCTGCGAGGCTTCCGGGGAAGGAGTGGCAGCCCCAGCAAGAAGAGGGTGAGTGTGTGCTCTTGGCCACCCATGTAGATCGTGGATTTTCCTTGCCGCCGAGTGTTTTCTTCCGTGGCTTCTTGAATTTCTTTGGAGCACAGCTCCACCACTTTACCCCAAACCCTATTGCCTATCTTGCCGCGTTCGTGTCCATGTGTGAGGGTTTCCTGGGCTGTCGACCGCACTGGGGTTTATTCAAGCACATATTCACGTGTCGCTCTCAGACCGTGAAGAAAGCGATCCCAGGCGATGAAAGGACCCAAGTCGTCCAGATGTGTGGAGGTCTGGGCATCCAGGTGAGGAATAAGAGCACTTTCCCGCCCATGACCTTCCCCGAGTCAGTCAGAGGCTGGCAGTCGACCTGGTTCTACTGCCAGGACCAGTCGACGCCGGGGCAGTCGAGTGGACTCCCACAGTTTACCATGGACCGAGTGAACAAGCCATCCTCTCTGAAGTTGATTCCGGAGGAGAAAGCTGACGTGAAGATGTTGATGGAGCGCATGGTGCAGTTGGTTTGGGAGGGAGTGACGGGCATGGACCTCCTGGAGGTCTTCCTCAGGCGTCGCATCCAGCCCCTTCAGTTCCGGAGCCACTGCATGTGGTTGTACTGTGGGACTGAAGACGAGACTCGAGTCCATCCAGAAGCAGTCGACAATGCCACTCTGGAAAGATGGATGGTATCCGTCACCGGGAACAAGGACAACCCACGCGGAGCCAGAAGGATTCCTCCACTCAACCACCACAGCGATCCAAACAAGGTACACTTGCTCTGCTCTCCACTGCGTTCTTGTCGCATTCATTTCTGTTTACTCTGCCGACTGGTCGACTGATTCTTGTCTTGATATCTGCTAGGCCCTCACCGAGCTGTACTTGATGCACAATGGGGCACAAACTCCGACTGAGGAGGGTGAGGCGAGTGGGGGCGAGAGCCAGGACGAGGAGGAATGGGACTCGGACGTTGCAGAGGGCGATGATGATGATGATGATGATGGCGGTGATGAAGATGACGTTGAAGGCGAGGAAGAAGAGGAGGAGGAGGTCGTACCACCGCGCTCGGAAAGGTGGTCGAAGCTTGTCCACGACCCCTCGACTGAACGTGGTAAGGGGGTTGCGACCGTCGCTCAGTCGACCAAGCGTCCTCGGACCACCTCTCCGGTGCCGACTGAAAAGGCGCCGAAGCAGCCTAGGGCGGCCTCGTCGAAGCCGATCAAGCTCCTGCCGAAGATGAAGGTGTCCATCCCCACCATATCAGGGTAACCGTGCTGCTTAAGTCTTCTTATTTTGTGTGGACTTTGTCTCTGGTCGACGCTGAAGTTAGTCGACTGATCCTTTGGAGTTGCAGTGCTGCTACTTCTGAAACCTCAGCCCGGGCTGATGACCACGAGATGGAGGACGCAGCAACTTCGAAACCAGGTATTGTATTCTTAACGCCGTCCTTAGTCGACTGAATCACGATCTCTGATCCTGATTCTTCTCCATAGCTCCACCCAATGTTGTTATCGATCTCCCTGATGATGATGAGGATGAAGAACCACTGAAGCGCAGGAGGAGTCGGAAAGTGTCCGCCAGTAAGGTGCCTCAGGATGTGACGGCGCCTGAGATTCCGACTGCGGAGGAAGGGAACACCACTCGACACACGGTGTCTTTCGCAGATCCATTGACGAGTGCTCAGCAGCCCTCCCTCTTCACAATGCACCACGTCCTGGAGGACCAAGCTGGCGCGGCGAAGGAAGCGATACGCCAGGCGGGTATCATGATGGAGCAGTTGAAGACCATCCGGGATGCGAGCCAGGCAGCTTATGACGCCAGTTCTGCCCTTCAAAGCAATGTTCAGGTCAGTCGACCACTGTTTGTTCTGTTGGATATGCTACCAAAAATTTTTCCTTTCCGGACTTTATAGTAGTCACCCAGTGGGTGTGTCGATTAAACTCCGTGTGAGCGGGGGCACGCTGAGTGCACCCGCTGGGTGTAGTCCCCAAGGCTAAGGTCGACTGCTGGCAGTCGGCCTTAGGCTTTATAATGTCAATCTTTCTGTCAGTCGACTATGTCGACTGGATTTCACGAACCGGTGGGGGCACGCTGAGTGCACCCACTGGGTGTAGTCCCCAAGGCTAAGGTCGACTGCTGGCAGTCGGCCTTAGGCTTTATGATGTCAATCTTTCTGTCAGTCAACTATGTCGACTGGATTTCACGAACCGGTGGGGGCACGCTGAGTGCACCCACTGGGTGTAGTCCCCGAGACTGTGGTCGACTGCTTGCAGTTGATCACAGTCTTAAAGAATACATCTCGTTTTTTTTTGAGGTCGACTGGTCGACTTTGTCTTCAACAGAATTAGTGGGGGCACGCTGAGTGCACCCACTGGGTGTAGTCCCCGAGACTACGGTCGAATGCTTGTATTCGGCTGTAGTCTTAGAAACGTGTGTTTTTTCCTTTTTCACTCGGAAGTGAATTACATTTGACATTTAGTCGATTGGATCTTCGCAGAACTCTTGTGATCTTGTGGCTCGCTACTCTGAGCTGGAAAACAAGCACACTCAACTCGAGCTGAGCCTGAAGCTGGTTCAGTAGAAGCTGACAAAGGCAAAGGAGGAGACCGAAGGTATGTTTGGTGAGACCCTGACGACTGCTTTTCCCCTTGCTTGCTTCAGAATCTGATCTTGCTGTGACTTGCAGGTAAGGTAAGGGAGGCCCAACAGAAGAAAGACCTTGAGCTAGCTGAGAAGATCAAGCTTGCTGACGAGAAGTTAGCTTCAGTCACCAAGCTTGAACAAGACAATACCAATCTGAAAGCTGCTCTTGGGATTGCCAACAAGGAGGTCAGTCGACTGAAAACTGATAAAGCTGCCCTGACCGACCAAGTCAGCAAATTGACTGGGAAGAAAACTGATCTGGAGGCCTTCCTGAGTGGTCTTGCCAAGAAGCTGTTTCTTATGCTTGAAGGTAAACCTCTATGCTTGGCAGACATTTCCAATTGTGGTTTTTCCATTCGACCATCTCCTTGACTTAGTGATCATCCTTGCAGAATTTTGTCAAAACTTTGAAGAAGAAACCAGCCGACTGGAGCCAAACCTCGACCCCGTCAATTCTCCGGTGAACGACGAAGTTGCCATGGATGTTTTCCGACTGGAGTCTCGTGTTGCAGCTGTCGTGGACTATCTCGCAAGGCTGAAGGCCGCCACATCTCGCATCGACTCGACGCTCTGGCCTGAGGAGACACTTCAGAATGACCTTGAGTCGCTGATGACCCGCTTGAACACGATCCCTGGTCGAGTGCAGGAATGGAAGAAGTCCTCGGCTCGGTGTGGTGCAGATGTTGCTCTGTGTCTGGCCCGAGTCCACTGTAAAGATGCGCGAGAAGAGAAGCTGGCGGCTCTTCGGGTGGCCAACACCAAGAAACACGACTTCAGGTCCTTTATGGAAACTTTCCTTGCGGCTGCCACTCGGATCGCCGACGGAATTGACCTTGATGAATTCGTTGCACCTTCCA
>NC_057794.1:78148416-78148768 GCF_018294505.1 Triticum aestivum | reverse complement strand
GCCCCTGAGTGAGAGGGTTGCTCTTCACTCGGTAGGATTTTTATAACTTAGGCGAGTGCTTGGACTGCAGCTAAGCCCCCGAGTGAGAGGGTTGCTCTTCACTCGGTAGGATTTTTACAACTTAGGCGAGCACAGAGCTGCAGCTAAGCCCCCGAGTGAGAGGGTTGCTCTTCACTCGGTAGGATTTTTATAACTTAGGCGAGTGCTTGGACTGCAGCTAAGCCTCCGAGTGGGAGTCTGGCTCGCCACTCGGTAGGATTTTTACAAACTTAGGCGAAACGGATTCGCAGCTAAGCCTCCGAGTGGGAGTCTGGCTCGCCACTCGGTAGGATTTTTACAAACTTAGGCGAAA
>NC_057794.1:78147522-78148284 GCF_018294505.1 Triticum aestivum | reverse complement strand
CCCCCGAGTGAGAGGGTTGCTCTTCACTCGGTAGGATTTTTATAACTTAGGCGAGTGCTTGGACTGCAGCTAAGCCCCCGAGTGAGAGGGTTGCTCTTCACTCGGTAGGATTTTGATAACTTAGGCGAAACGGATTCGCAGCTAAGCCTCCGAGTGAGAGTCTGGCTCACCACTCGGTAGGATTTTTTACAACTTAGGCGAGCACAGAGCTGCAGCTAAGCCCCCGAGTGAGAGGGTTGCTCTTCACTCGGTAGGATTTTTATAACTTAGGCGAAACGGATTCGCAGCTAAGCCTCTGAGTGGAAGGCTGGCTTACCACTCGGTAGGATTTTTATAACTTAGGCGAAACGGAT
Organism: Triticum aestivum; assembly: GCF_018294505.1. Classification (NCBI taxonomy): domain Eukaryota; kingdom Viridiplantae; phylum Streptophyta; class Magnoliopsida; order Poales; family Poaceae; genus Triticum; species Triticum aestivum. The sequence continues at coordinate 78,147,931 of NC_057794.1, read as the reverse complement.
TCGCAGCTAAGCCTCCGAGTGGGAGTCTGGCTCACCACTCGGTAGGATTTTTACAAACTTAGGCGAAACGGATTCGCGGCTAAGTCACCCACTGAGGGGGAATTTTATTGGACAAAAATAAAAAGTGACAGAAATTATGGAGGAACTTTGACACTATTATTTTGAGGTCCATGAACTACAGAAGTACTTTATTGCAACTCATCCGAGTGATAAACTTAAGTGTAAAATGGGCGGAGTAGCTCCGCGTTCCAAGCTCGGGGCTCGTCGATATTATGCTCGACGTTGTAAAGACGGTACGCCCCGTTGTGGAGAACCTTGGTGACGATGAAGGGGCCTTCCCAAGAAGGAGCAAGCTTGTGTGGTTTGTGCTGATCCACTCGGAGAACTAAATCCCCTTCCTGGAAGGCTC
>NC_057794.1:78146847-78147512 GCF_018294505.1 Triticum aestivum | reverse complement strand
CTGCAGCTAAGCCCCCGAGTGAGAGGGTTGCTCTTCACTCGGTAGGATTTTTATAACTTAGGCGAGTGCTTGGACTGCAGCTAAGCCCCCGAGTGAGAGGGTTGCTCTTCACTCGGTAGGATTTTTTACAACTTAGGCGAGCACAGAGCTGCAGCTAAGCCCCCGAGTGAGAGGGTTGCTCCTCACTCGGTAGGATTTTTTACAACTTAGGCGAGCACAGGGCTGCAGCTAAGCCCCCGAGTGAAAGTCTGGCTTACCACTCGGTAGGATTTTTATAACTTAGGCGAAACGGATTCGCAGCTAAGCCTCCGAGTGAGAGTCTGGCTCACCACTCGGTAGGATTTTTACAAACTTAGGCGAAACGGATTCGCGGCTAAGTCACCCACTGAGGGGGAATTTTATTGTGGACAAAAATAAAAAGTGACAGAAATTATGGAGGAACTATGACACTATTATTTTGAGGTCCATGAACTACAGAAGTACTTTATTGCAACTCATCCGAGTGATAAAACTTAAGTGTAAAATGGGCGGAGTAGCTCCGCGTTCCAAGCTCGGGGCTCGTCGATATTATGCTCGACGTTGTAAAGACGGTACGCCCCGTTGTGGAGAACCTTGGTGACGATGAAGGGGCCTTCCCAAGAAGGAGCAAGCTTGTGTGGTTTGTG